>NW_013666084.1:529748-541432 GCF_000517525.1 Limulus polyphemus
ATCTTATCTGGTTTGGTGAGTGAACTACATTCTGCTTACTGTATATTGTTGTATGTTGAGAGATTCTTGCTTGCCATTAGATTAAATAGTTGTATCTGCTTCCATCCTTTAAAATTGTTGTGCTGCAGGTTGAGGGTGCTGGAAAAGATGTTATAGATTCCACACCCAGAACACTTAATCTTTGGGAACTTATGCACAGGTCTTTCTAAGACAGGGACCAGAAATTGCATCTTTTACACCAGCAGTTTTGAAGGCTTTTTAAACATTTTGTGGATGAAACCCATCTAGTTACACAAGATTTTCTGAGTATTTATTGAATGGAGTGCTGAGATATTTGGTGCCATAGAGTTGTTTCTAGTACTTATCGATTTTAAAAAATTAAGATGTGTGATACAAATGTTTTTAAGTTCCATACATTACCAATGAGTAGCTGTTGTGGAAATTGCACATCTGTAGCACTGTTGGAATAGATACTCATTCAGCAATATTTACCAAATGTTTTTCATATTGGCTGCATTATTTGTTAAAAAAGATAATGCAAAAGTCTTAGTTGAAATGCTGTGTTGTAATCAAGCTAGCTTTATGAGCTCTGGTATTGAATGAAAAGAATCACTATAACAGTAAACAAACAATACAGTTGAAATGCTATTATATATTTTTGTTAGTGGAAAACTACTTGGCCAGTAAATAATGATGTGAGTTCACTTATTGTCAGTCTTATTATGCTGTTATATCTTACACATATTATAACTTAAGTGCCATGCTTCCCAATGACAATCTGCACTGTAATACTTGTTGTCTGCAATTGAGAAATTGATATAAATAGTGTTTTAACAAATGCATGGTGAATACATACCTTTTTGACTTTGTTTCCAGAGAGAGATATTTCTGTATTATATGTATACTGTTGCCTTATGCACATTGATGTTTTTTGCCACTGACCTTTGTATTTGTGAATTCTTAGCTGTTACAAGATACTGCACTTTGCTTACCAGACCTGGAGTATGACTTGTGGATGATCCTGGTGCCACAAGTTTATCCATAATCCTTTGGTTTCCAGTGCCATTAAGTACAAATGATATCTTTGTTTTGGAAATTTCTGATCTGAACATATCTTGATGATCTGAGTGTGTGTGAATGTTTTGCATTGGAAAGGACTGTCTATAACCTGTCTCAAAAGTGATCAGTATTTGGTGGCATCACACTACCTACATGATGCCCAAACAATGTCAAAATATAGTTCTGATATGCTTCATTTCAATACATCTTGCACTGTGGTTGTCAAGTGATATTCTGAGTTGCACAGTTAAAATGATTTTAATATAAGATACTCAGCCTCCGTATTACTACAACAGTTGCAAAATTTCAAATGCTTGACTGTTACATTATAGAATGTAATTTTTATATTATTGTTGGTTATAATCATTAGATTAACGTCAACCTTGGTTTTAGGCATAATACAGAGTATTTTCACTATATAGCCATCACATCCAGCCTTTGTGTTAAAGCTGGGCTATATAATAAATATAGCAAAGCAGGCTGTTACCTAAAGCTGTATGTTAGGCCTGATAGACCCTATGAGATTATTACTTCTGACACAATACTTTACCTTCGCTCACATAATAGTTTTCCTCAATTTGTGCTGCTCTCTATATTCGTAATTTTTGCCCACCACTAATCTTAAGGTTCCTACCTAACTTCACATGCAACACACCCTCCTAGTGCAGCTAACTCCCTCTATACTGGAGCTTACACTCATCAGTTCTCAATTTGGCATTCACTTATGCAGACATGCAATTTTTTGTCCTTACTTCATGTTTTTTACTGTAACTTTACTTTTTGAATACTTTAAATTTGTTGTAGTATATTTTTTTTTCTTTTACCACATTATGAACTTGCAGTTTCATGTCACAACTACTGCTTCTGGTATGGATCGTTCTGCAACTGATCCTGCCAGACTTAACACTACTGTGGTTTTGAGCTCTACTCTTTCACCTGAAGAGATTTCAGCCTTGGTGCTTGGGAAGTTAGAGTCTTACATGAGGCCAATAGCATCTCTTGATCCATGGTCTGATCTTCCTTTTCCTAGGGAATGTTCCCAAGAAAGAAAATTTTGACCTTTTTTTCTCTCCTGCTTTTGCAGTTCCTTCTCAATCTAATCCTGTGGATCTCCCTCATCCTTCCATGCCCTTTCTCGACAAGATCTCTCAAGTTTGTTACCTTTTGTCACTTTCCCCCTGTTTTCTATGATTCTTCCTCATCTCTTCTACCTTCTGGCCTGACATCCAATTATTTTGTTTTCCCCTTCCACAGATATTCGCATACATGCTGACCAATTCCTTTCTCAACCTTGTGCTGGTGCTGACATGCCTCATCCCCCACATTTGATGGTCATGCATACTTTAGCCTACCGTACATCTGAATTTCCTTTTCTTGATTCTTAGACTTTGGAATCACTTATTCAGGCATGGGGATCTGATCCTTCAGATTCCTTTCAATTATTTTCTGCCCAGTTCTCTTGTCTATGCATTACCCTTACAACTTTCCTTCATTATCTTTCATCTATTCATTTCACTTCTGAAGCTATCCACCATTCCTCTGAGGGGTTTTCAACAGATACACATTCCCTTTTTTCCATATTGGCACATTTGTCTTCTTCAGCTTTGTCACTCCATACGTGGTTGCTTTATTGTTGGGATCTCCTTGACAAGAATGTCATTCTGTCACATGCATTTGCCTGCTTCTTTCCTGTGTGACCTTTGTCTGGCTTCTTTTATGTGTCAGTCTGTTTTTGTAGATGTCCCTGATTCATTAGAGACTTGTGTAGAGGCAGCACACCAACATTCCTCCATTTCTTCTCTTCCTTCCCAGCTTTCTTCGTCCTCTCTTGCTTCTAATCCTGTTTCTCATCCTCCAGCTTCCTCTCCACTGCCTGTACCACCTTTCCATATTTCAGCTCCTAGTTGTCACATCTCCCATTATCACCTTTTTAAGATGTCAGTGACTATCCCTTGGGTTCAGGCTCAATGGGGGTTATGATGGGCTCGATTTACTCATCTGTGTCATCCTTCCATTGCAAATTGTTGGTTTCTTCAGGTGTTGATAGATATTCTGATTTTTTGTTTGTCCTCATCTCCTCCATTATCTCCAGTTCCCATTTCTTTCCCTCCTTCTCGGGATCCTTTTTATTGCCAGTGTCTTTTCAAGGCAGTTTGAATCTTTTGCAGAAGGATGCTATCAGATAAGTGCTCTTTCTTCTCCAGGATTTTATTCCTGGCTGTTCATCATCCCCAAGATGATATGGGATTGGCATCTGGTGATCATCAACCTCCCTCGTTTTACCATGGAGTCTTTTCTCAACCTCAGATGGTCATTCAGTCCTGGTCTTTGGATGACCAAGGTCGATGTCTCAGATGCTTACCTTCATATCCCTATTCCCCTGCATACAAATGTTACCTTTTGCTTGCTCATGGGGATCAAGTGTTTCAATTCTGTGTCTGCCTTTGCCCATAACATTCACAACTTGGGATTGCAGTTTCACCATTACATAGACGACTGACTTCTTTTGGCTCCTTCCCAGCAAATCTCATGCAAACATATCCATCCTACTTAAGGAGGCAATATGTTTGGGGTGTCTTGTCTAGCTAAAGAAGTCACATTTCACCCCACTCACTACCTTATTCACTTGGGACTGTTTTTCAACTCTCATCTTCACTTGAGGGATATGAAGTGCTTGGTTTTCATCTCTCACTGTACACGAGGCTTTCTCTCTTTTGGGGATTTGGGATTCTATGGAATCCCTAGTCTGTTGAGATCGTCACATGTGCATTGTCTTTAATGGGTACTGCACAATCAATGAAACTTTACTCAGGATACCTTGGACTCCCCCATTCTTCTTTCTTCTGCCCTACAAGTCGACTTTGCCTGGTGGTTTAACAGAAACAACATTATGGCTGGCATTCCTTTTCCCTCTCCTAATTCTGATCTTCATCTCTTTAAGGATGCATTTCTGACAGGATTGTGGTGTGGGGGGGGGGGCATACTTGGATTCTCAGGAGATAGTCATTGTTCTGTGGTTGGATCAATTATACATATAAATTATTTTTAGCTTCGGCTTCTTGTTGGGCATTGGATCATTTCTCTCAAGATGTACAGGACATTTTGTCATGATTCATTCTAACAATTTGACAATTGTCACTTACACCATCCATCAAGGGGGAACCTGGTCTCATTTGGTTTGTTTTCGAACACTCAGTCTAATTTTCTGGTCCCAATCTCGGTAGGTTTGGCTTATTGCCTGTTACATCTCGGGCACTCTGAATCTTGTCACCAATCATCTTTCTCATCCCAACAAAATTCTCCCAAAGAAGTGGTCTCTTGCTCCTCAGGTGTTCTAGTGGCTATGGTCCCAAATGGGTACCCCCTTCTGGATACATTTACCACCCACCTCAATGCCAAACTTCCCCTATTCTGGTCACCTTTTCTGCATTATTCAGCTCTTGCTGTAGATTTGTTCAGTCAGGATTGGTCCAATCTTTATCTGTATGCCTACACTCCTATCTGTCTTCTTCCCCAAGCCTTGTCACTCATTTAAACTACTTCATATTGGGTCCTTCTCATTGCTCCATTCTGGCCAGCCCATACATGGTATCCACACTTGAACCTTCTTCAGTCATCTTTTGCACTGCTGCTTCCCCTTTTCCTATCCCTCCTCCAGCAAACTCATTCCTCCCTCACTCATCCAGCAATATCTATGCTTTGTCTTCACACATGGGTTTTGTCTGGTCCCTTGCAAGGTGTTATGGACTCTCTTCACAGATAGCCTTCCTTCTTTCTCATTCTGTTCTTTCTTCTTCTTTGAGTATTTACCAGCATAAGTGGTGAATTTCATATCGTTGGTCTCTGCATCATGGCTTCTCTCCTTCCCAGCTGGCTGTTCCCCACCTTTCTGTACTTTTTCTCATAGTTATTTGTACCATTTCAAGCTATAAGGTGGCATTATCTGTTACTTTTTGTTTTTCCTATTTTCACATTATCTTTTGCTCTCCTGTTTTGGTCCTTTCACCTTCTTCATCCTTACCTTTAGATTGTGTTATCGGATTGGAATCTCAGTGTTGTCTTTCATGCCTTTGAGCCTTTAGCATCTTGTTTTTTTACCATCTTACCCTCAAGACTTATTTTTTTACTCCCCTTTATATAAAGACATCATAGGTCAGACATTGCTCAAAAATACCAATGTTGGAATCTTTGTTCTGTTTGACTTACATCAGTGACATAGATAGAGGAATTCAATAAATTAATTTGTTGATGATATCAAGGTCTTGGGTGTTGTTGGCTGTGAGGATGCTGCTGCTGCTTTACAAAAGAATTTGGATCTTTTGGTGAATTGAGCAAATAACCAGCAAGGTATTTAATGCATTTGGATTAGAATAATTTAAATTATAAGTATAATTTTGATGGAAACTAATATTAACAGTGTTATTGTAGTAAAAGGCCGTGGTGTTTTAGTTGATAGCCTTTTAAGCCATCCAAGCAGTGAGCTGTTGCTTATAGTATGACAAATATGCTTTATGGTTGTATTTACAGAAAATCTAATATAAATCTAAAGAAATTATCATTTCATTGTATATACGTCACTGGATAGGCTTCATTTGGGTTATTGGATTCAGTCTTGGGTTCCTCATCTTAAGGAGAACATTGAATTGTTGAAAATGGTTCAAAGGAGGGCTACCAGGATAATACCTGGGAAAGAAAAGTTGTCATACAAGGACAGGTTAAAATCTCTGAAGTTGTTTTCTCTTGAAAAAGAAAAAAAAAGTTAGAGGGAATCTAATTGAGGTGATCATTAAGAAAATTGATAGTAGTGATACTTCATCTTTATTCATATTTAATGGTGATAATGGTATGACAAGGTGATACAAATATAGGTTTCGGCAGTGCAAGGCAACCTTCAGCTTACAAAGTATACAGTTTTGTAGCTTACCTTACAAATGGAGGCCACTGACTAGACTGGTGAGGGAGAGATTGCTGTTGTTTTACTTCCTTTCTCTCTCTTGCCAGTACAACACACAACACAGAGACTTGCTCTTTGTGTTTGATACTGTAATTATGCTTTTGTCAATAAACATTGTACTTGTACACCTTTCAGCTTTAAGTCTTTCTTTCAGTCATTCCCAGTTGGTGATCTGAAAGATGCACAGTCACACACCATAGTCTGATATTAAAAAACCTCTAGTTAGTGGATCTAACTGACAACCTTGTGAAAAAATCATTTGCAGGGAAATACCACATTTATAATGTTTACACCATAATAAAATGACTAGTGATATTTTAATTTTATAAATCATCACCAGTTAATATTTGTTTTTTTTAAACACTCAGTATGTGCATTTTGAATGGTGCCTTTTAAACATGCATAAACATTACAGTTTAAATAAAGAAAAACTCGGAAAATATAGCTGTATTATGACAAGGAATAAAATTTTATATTAAGTATTATGTTGGCTTTCACCAGTGTTATAATTGGCAATATTAATCTTTTTAGAACTGTTGTGGCTAATTATGATTACGATCTCACACAAGTATCTCTATGGAATAATTCTTCATATATTTAGTTTTACATACTTGAAATAAATCTATCATTGGCTGAGTTTATATATATATTTGCTAAAATAGTGCCAATTGCATCTTAAGTGTTTTTAACATAAAGCTTTTTTAAACGGACTTAAAAGCATTCTTAAATTGTGACTTACTTTGGATTTGTAGTTAGGTGTAAATATCCTATTTCTTTTTACATTGTATCAGAAATTCTTATTCTTTATAATTATTGTTTTTGATTTATTAGTTTCAACTAGAATCTACCAATTTTTTCCTTTTGAAATTTGTCAGATATATCTACAACAAACATTTCTGTAGAAATATGATATGTACATACCATTCAAGAATTCAAGTGAATTTTTACTTATGTGTACAGAGGTAGTCATTCCCAAAAACCATCATCTTCAGAAAAAACAGAAACAGGAGAACCTGCCCAGAAAGATAAAGGCAAGCCAGGAGATTATCTTACACAATCTTACAAGTTGAAAAAATCTTGAACTTGACACAAATATCAATTGAAAGTATGAATATGGTATGTTCTACATAATATGTCAAAATCTTTTACTGTACATTATGTCAAATAAGAGAGGATTTGGATACACAGTGTAAGTAAAATGGTACACAAAATCAATTAGCAAATGTGATATCATACTATATGAAGTTGGAAATAGAGAATAAATGAGATGCTATAGGAAAAGTAGATATGTGCAATTATTTTTATGAGATGCAGTTGAGGTGAGAAATGTAATCCAGTTATTATTACTTATCAAAAAGATAAGGTAAGCAGGCAAAGAATTTAGAGGATTTGTCAACAGTAGTAAACCAAAGAAAATTTTCTTCAAGTAGTTATGTACATGTGAACAATTTACTATGTTATAAGTTACTGCACTCTACATTGTTCCCCAAACTGTAGAGCATGAACCCGAAGGGAGTTGTAAAGGATTTTCACAGGGGCTACAAAGATATAAAGTAATAAGAGCTTTTCATTTTTAATAAGTAACATAAACCCATCTAAATTGCATTCAGAGTTAAGTTGCATTCATTGTTTTAATCATTTTTAACCATAGAATGCCAGCATTAAATTTTCAATCATTAACACCAGGTGACCCTACTCTGGTGTTCTAAGGTAACATCTTAGAAAAGATAATATTAATGGGGGTCACAAGTATGAAAACTAACAAAGAAAAATTGGGAACCTTGACATATTACATCCAGTAGTCAAGAGACTTTTATATAGTTGTTTAATGATAAAAACATTTACAGCTTAAAATTTAAAAATAACACATCATAATTAGTAAAAACATCTTAAGAAAAACTCAAATATTTGGTTATACTACCATTAGGTTTTTGAAAGCACTAAAATGGTATGAATTGTAAAGAGTATAACATTACAATATTATTTACTTGTATGTTATAGAATGTATGTATTCTTTTTACAGGGACATCAATTGTGTTTAGAGCTGTTGAACTTCAAATTCATCTGAAATTCAGAGAATTATTGTAGTACATTGATTTATGTTATTTACAAATTGTTTATAGAATATACTTCTGGCATATAGAACCTTTTCTGTGTGGTTATAATTCACATATTATGTGTTCATTGAAAATATGCAATAATATTGTATTCTTGTATGCTCTGTGAATGCTTTGACAAATTACTTGTGATCTGCTTTTTTATGTAACATATACATATGTACAATATTTACTTCAATTGCACCTTAAAATTACATGCCTCAGTTTTCTATGTATTACATGTGTCATTACTTCTATAAGTATGTTAAGCAAATAAATTTTATATTTTTGAAAAACTTGATATGGTGTTACTTAACTTACAGGTATTACTTGAGTTATTATCAGTTCTTAGAAGCAAATAAACATCAACATCTGCTCTTCATTGTCAGCTCTGACTTCACAAAAGTGCTACCATGAGCTAAAACTCATATATAATTCACTAAATCACCCATCACAGCAGTAACTTTAAACAATGCTGTTTTTAATTTTATCGATTGTACCCTTTGTGAGCCAATCTGGTTTTTACCTACAACCACCATTTTTTCGATAAGTAGTAAGTATGCCTATCTTAAATATTTATTTTTAAAAGTTTTTTCACATTTGATTGATATTTCCAACAGTGGCATAGTGCAGAATGGCGAGGCCTCCCCTTGAAAATCATCTTTGGGATCTGCCCCTGGACATTTTGGAGAAAAAAACAACTGAATTTAGGGCCAGCCCAGGGTTATACCCTGAGATATTTCATACCATTTTAAAAAATACTCACTCATTGCCTTGAAAATGGCTCTGCACAAAAGATTTGTTTCGTCTTTTCTGTAGCAAAAGTGGCAACAGGGCTGTTAAATTCAGCAGTCGCTGCGGGTTATGGATGGAGCCATCTAACAAAGTTAATATGGGCTTGTGTAAGCTCCAAAGCATAAATTACAAAGTATCCCTGGCTACCATGTCATCCTTGTTGTGTTTTCAAAATTCTACAGGCTTTTGACATGTGCTGGATGTACCTGGATAAGTTAAAAAGAAGTGATGGTCCCAGAACTCACCTCCTCCCTTGCATCTCAGGGGCATTTGCTGTGCCACTGATGTCCAATTAACTCAGTTGCCCAGTTCACAATAGGTATTTCTTGTGTCATCTACTCAAAATTTTATTTTTTGGAATTTGGAACCAAAGGATTCATTCATTTGGCTGAGAATTCATTAAAGTAGGTGTCTGTGATAAATTTCAACAATAAACGGACAGCCCACAATCCACTTGTTTTAAAATAATATATTCAAAACAATTCAAACGTATGTACAAAAAATCAATACACTATTGTTTATCACAGTTATATCCAGAGCTTTAAATAATTATCTCATACATCAAAAGTTCACATAGGCTGTTTCAGTTACTTTAGAACCCAATTAATAGGATGAATTATTCTTCTCTACTCTGTTAGTACAATACAATCTGCAATTATTACACTTTAAAAGTCGTCACTTCGCCACTATACACTCTTTATGGTTAAACCCAAGATCACCCAGTCCATATCTATCTTTTTTGTATTTTCATTTTACTTAACTTTTAGTAACTTACTTCCTGTATCTGCATGTATTGATAACATGCAGCAAAAAAATCTAACCCTCTAGAATATTTATACATAATGAGAAAAACTTAGAAGCTTCAAGTAAGATGACATCAACAATATTACAAAAGCCTTGTACAACATATGACTCATACAGAATTACGTAACCAAACTTGTCACAATTATCACTTTTATAATAATAACTTTTAACTCTTGTTATGAAAACTAAATAAATATTAAGTCACTAAATAATAACTCTGGAACTGAACAGTCTTTTATATCCAACAATAAGCCCCTCTACATGAAAAATATTTATAGTATATTTTATACTAGGTACAAAAATTGTTTTCAGTTCAAACACAAAGTCTCCTTATATGGTCTGCATAAACATTTGCAGTTTTCTTGTTGGTCTCTCATTGCATAGGGCATCTGGTAGGACTTACTTGATAGGATTCCTTGTATTTGTCTTGATATTGTGTTGCATGAGATCTATTTTGAATGGTCAATCTGAGACTACATCTGTGTGCTGGCACAGTTGCTCCTGTAGGTCTTTCTTCTGCTTGACAGTCAATTCTTCACTTATGTTGATGTCCTTGTACATCTCATCTTACCCAGTGGTCTTAGGTCTAGTAGGTTTTTATTTTCTAAAATGAAGTCATTGTCTTCTGGTACAGCATCTCTGACACACAAACCTGCCATGTCTATCTGTGCTTCAATAGCTGCACCAATTAGGCCTTCTTCCCTCTCAAAGTATCTCTTCAACAGCTTGGCATCATAGTTCTTGGTCTTCCCATCTACTTTTGCTTTATAGTGCATTCTGTTGATAATGTTCCTTTCCACTGCAAGGTGAGTTTGTTGTTGGCTGTGAGTAGCAGAATTAAGACCTTCTGTTTGACTTTGAAACATCGATCTGTGGCATTTTTGTCATAGAAATGCTTCTGACTGCCTTTGATGTGTATAGTTTCCCCAATCTGCTTTGATAAATCCGGTACAGTACTCCTTTTCAGCCCTCTATTTTGTAGTTCCCTTTCCCCTTTGTCTTATGCTCGATTTTCTCCCAGGTACTGTCCCAACATTTCTGCAGTGAATTGTCTCTTCTGTGCTTCTTCCAGTTTCCATGGGCCTACATTTGGGATGTCACTTTTCAAGACTTGAAAGGGCTTGATATCTTACTTGTTCTTATTTTCTTGAGCTCTTGTGGTGACTGCAGATGCCTCATCAATCTCCTTTCTGTCTAGCTCTTCCAACCTTCTACTACCTGGTATGTTTCCAGCCACCAACTCATAGATTTGTGCCTTCATACACATGGTCCCTAGGTCTCTCATATAGTATGGATTGTCCCCCTGTATTCTTGCTATGGGAAACTTTCTCACTGTCCCATCAATCAGCACACACAGATATAACTTGCCCATCATCTGATCATAAGATACAAGAGTGGTTCTCACTGCTACAGTAATAAATTCACTATGTTACAATGTGGGTTACCACAGTTGTTTCCAGAGCTTTAAATAATTCTTTCATACATCAAAAGTTCACACAGGCTGATTCAGTTACTTTAGAACACAATTAACAAAATGAATTATTATTCTCTACTCTGTTATTACAATACAATATGTGATTATTACACGTTAAAAGTCAATACTATACACTCTTTATGGCTAAACTTAAGAACACCAAGTCTATATCTATGTTTTTTCTTTTCATATTACTTAACTTTCAGTAACTTACTTCCTGTATCGGTATGTGTTTATAACACGCAACAAAAAATCGAGCCTTCTAGTAACAACAATATTACACATAACAAGAAAACTTAGAAGCTTCGAGTAAGATGACGTCAACAATATTACAAAAGCCTAGTACAACTATTAAACTAAATATACAATGTACTCAAATTGAGACTAATAATGCTTGGAGACAGCTTGTTTAACATAACAGGAAATGGACAACGTTTTGAATAAGGTTTTGTCATCATCAGGTGCAAGTAGTTTACACTGACACAGATATATATACACCTGG
>NW_013666084.1:542251-545213 GCF_000517525.1 Limulus polyphemus
TAGCCTTTGTATTTGGACATCACAACCATCTAAAGCTGAATTCAACAGACCATGTGACACACAAAAATCGATATTTGAGAAATTTCTTTTAATATTTCTTTTAAATTACGAAATGAACTAATGTATACTACTAAAATTTGTATTATAATCTACAATGTGAAACCAAAACTTAATGACATACGTTCATAACATAGTAGTTCAATAAAATTTTGAATGTACAGTAATCAACATTTGCTAGGGATCATGTTTTATTTTGAGTATATGTCAAGCATATACAACAATGGTATGTATAGATTGTAAATTTAAGAAGAAAAACACCTCGATCAGTCATTTTTACACTTTATTAAATTCTGTAACTTAAATAACAGAGCCTGAGGAATTGATGCACCCTGTGGTTCAGTGTTAACAAGAAAATTTTCAAAATCAGCACTCATTGAAAGAAATTTCCACTTCATAGTCAACATGATTTCAGTAGTCAGTGTGATCATCTCGAGCATTAATGACTGCTGCACAACGTCTGTGCATGCTCATGATCAGATTAGCCAATTGTTGTTGCAGAATCTTAGGCCATTCTTCAATAAGAGCAGATTCCAGGTCTAGGAACGTTCTTGGTGGGCTTTACGAGCTTGTAGCATTGTCTGTAGCTGCTCCCAGATGTGCTACATTGGGTTGAGGTCAGGAGACCTAGTAGGCCACTCCATCCTGGGAATTCCTTCAGCTTCCAGGAAGGCAGTCACTGCCCTTGCACAGTGTGGATCCACATTGTCATCCATAAGCAGGAATTCTGTCCAAGTTGCACCTGCACATGGATGAACAATGGGTGCAAGGATCTCATCTCTGTATCTTAGGCCAGTGAGACTTCCATTTCGGATGATTACAGGGTCGGTACAGCCTGCAATTGAGATGCACCCCCACACCATGACTGAGCCTCCTCCAAAACGATCATGTTTGATGACATTCTGAGGAAAATTGCGCTCGTGAGGGCATCCAAACTCCTGCGTCTGTCAAAAAATTCCACATAGTAGCAAGACTCATCAGTAAAGAGTACAGCCCTCCATTGTTGCACAGTCCACCACCTGTGTTCTCTAGCACACTTCAGTCGTGCCTGTCTGTGCTGTCAGCTTAAATGAACATGAACAGCAGGACATATAGCCTCAACTGAGCTTTGTGAAGGTGTCTGTACACAGTCTGTGTAGACATTCAAACTCCTGTGGCATCTTGTAGGGAGTTATGGGGGTTAAAAGCTGGTGCAAAGCAATTACTTTGAGCCTGGATGGTCAAGTAGTGGTCATGTTGTGTAGAGTTTAGTCTTCTCCTTCCTCCACCAAGTCTCCTATTGACTCTGCCAAACCATCTGAACCCGTTCAAGGCCCTGGACGCCACATTTTGGGATGTGCCAGGAGCAGCAGCAACCATGCATTGAGTCGTGCCTCCCCACAGCCCTGTTAAATTTTGCAGGGGAAAGATGATACCTTCGATCTAAACAAGGCATTTTCTGCACTGCATAATCTAAATCAGACCAATTTTAGCATGCAATGATCAGTGATCTCAAATTAAGGACCTCACAAGTTTGCTGTATAAACTTTTAATTTGGGGTATGGTCGGAAAACAAAACCAGGATCTAATCAAAGTCACCCAGGCAGAAAGTTTGCACTCGGCAGACAATGTCCAGTTAATGGACTTCCAAGTATGTCTTTTTTAGAACTGACCTTTATTAGCATTAGTATACCTATTATGTAAAAACATGATTCCTAGCAAATGTTCACTGCTGTATATCTACAAACATGTTAATAGGGTCAATATGAGATTGAGGATTATTTCACTTAAATATGCATAATGGAGTAAAATCAGGAAGATAAATGGAACAGATGGAGATCAAAGTGAGCCCCAATTGATTCTGTTGGTGGGTGTCAATCATGTTTTTTCAAAACTCGCATAATCTGGGCCCCTAGTGACCCTTAATTAGACTAACCTACTCCCGCTCTATAGAACTAAGTCACTTATGTAAAATTATATTTTACTTTTTTTACTATTTCCACATCCCAGTGGTATTTTCAGGAAAGTGTATAATGTAAATGTAGTGATGATGCTTTATTTGTTGTTATTTTATGTAGAAAGTTTACATGTTGTACTTTCATTTTTAAATAGTTAATTTTTTGTTTTTGTAATTTATATTATTAAGGATTGTATTGTTTGCCTACTGTTTGGTTAACTGTCATCTGTTTAGCTAACTGTATATGTTGGCTGAGGATGTCCATAGTATCTGTGAGTCTAAGCATGAATTGTAGCATGTTACCATTTCTGTTACAGGATAGAACCAAGAACTTTCTAATAAAAAATGTAGGGATAATCTGTTGATGCCTCCAATCTTTTAAACAAAACTATTAAAAATTTGAGCAGCTTTGAGAAAAAGTTAACAGAATATAAAGTGCTCATGTGTAACGAGTATGTCATTTACATTATTTTGGAATTTATGGAATTTGGTTTTGTTCATACAGACTACATTAAAGACAAATCATTTACCATCTAATTAACATATAGAAAGTTTAATTTTTAGGAACATAATAAAATATAATGAAAAGGTGAGGAAACTCACTGTCATCACTATAGGAAGGGTTTTTGTGATGGAATATATGGAGAGTATGCTGAAAATTGCGTTAGAAAACCAGAACCAATGGAACATTCCTATCTCCTTCTCACTGATCCAGGAGAAAGCCAAGACTCTCTGTGGTAAATGCCAGCCTGTGCAGTATATATTTTTACATTGTCTTATGGTTGATGACCACTTGAGATGGTCTTCTAGATTTGTAAAGCTGTGCTTGTCTGGATTTGATTGATAAGGACGATGTATATTATACACTGAGTGGTCACAAGTAAATAGACACCTAATTTTTCGTCATTTATCTTATTTATGCTAACTAATTTATGTTCACAGAGCACTATATAAATGAAAATGGTCCGC
>NW_013666084.1:546205-553044 GCF_000517525.1 Limulus polyphemus
AAAGGACTTGTATCGCTGAATTTCCTCGGGAAGAATTTTTACGGGAAATTAACAAACGACCAGAGACGTAAAAATATATTCAATTAATCAGGCCGAATTCATGTACTAGACTGTTTAAATCCAATTGTTACGTCTCCGTTCGTTAGTTAATTTTCCCTAAAAATTCTTTCTGATGAAACTTTAGTAGCACAAGTCCTTTCTTAAATAAAACTGGTTTATTCTTTCTGAATACAACTTTGCAATACACTTAATTTTCACAGACACGCTATAACAAACGCTTTGATTCACAACGAACGCCTCACGTGCTCAACTCAACAATATGTCTCTCTCTCTGTCCGCAGTTCAATTACATTACCTTTACTTCTTGGCCGTCTTATATAAAAGAATACCGTACATCTAGTAACCTCCCGAGGATTCACGAAGCTTCGAGAATATGACGTGTTACTAGTGCCACGTGACCTCCGCTGTCGTAACACAATGTTCCCAGAATGACTAGAATTACTTATATGACTGGTATTTCTCATTCCAACATAGGTAATGTCATAACCAGATTTTACCTGATCGACTATTGAAGGACCCTGCTGATGACATCCTTGCACAGTTTGCAGGATTTCAGCACTGTGCCTCTAATTGTCCTGGCAGAGCAGTTATTATCTCCTAGAGAATTACAAACGAACAATGGCAACTATAGCGAGATGAATATAACGGCTTTCTCGGCCACGTGCTATGTGAAACCCACAAACATGCAGAATAAAGGACAAATTCAGAATTAATACTATGATAAAATAAGAAGATAGTAATGGATGATATATTCATATACCACAACACCTAGTTACCAAATTAACTAGACTTTCGTAACTTAAACGGATGATTTTATGAAAATAATTTATCTACTTTAGTAATAATTTACTCACTGATATAAAAGTAAATTTCGCGAAATACTAAAATTGTTCATAAAACTCGATTATTGGATGAATAAAGAGATATACATAAAACCAAAATGAATAATACATTACGCATAAAAAGTCAAATGGTAACAAGTATTACACATTGTGGAAATTATTAATATTATTTTTTATTGAACAACATTTTAGCTTTTAATTTAGTAATTTTACATTCAAACAATTCCAGAAATAGGTGTGAAACCACATATGATATAACAAACCAAGCATAGATATACTAAATATATTTACTATCTCTGTTAGACCGAGTGTAGTTTCAGTAATGACGTAATGACACGAAAATTATCTTCGCTCAAAATGGCCGTCTTTTTATTGTATGGATAAATGTGAGGTCGTTGATTTCTTTTACTGTAGTATTATGTCATATAGATATTGTTATAATTTAATTTCAATACAGTATCTTTTCCGCTCGTAAATGACACTTCATAAAGAAGTGATGTATTTTGGAAGAAAACGTACTTTGTCTGCATCGTACTGTTCCTTTTTTCTACTCTAGGGAAAGAGTCGGCTCGAGTATCAGTATCACTGTCGCCGTATCGGAGAGTGAGACTGCAAATGAAATGACCCTCCTCTTATATTACTTTATGCGAGAACGTAATAATTAATATATATAAATATATTTTCAGTTATATATATTTGTGGCTAACACTGTTAGATGAAACTCTTTGTAGCTTAGCCCAAAATGTTTCGCTGTTACTGTTAATAGTAATTATAATAGGCCTAGTGTAAATTATAATAAAATCCTTAAATGGGCTTAACCAATGTGTTGTGACCGGTCCTCTGTTTTAACTTTTATTAATAATATCAGTCTTTCACTACTGCTAGTGCTTAGTAGTTCAAATATTGAAAATTATAATCTAAACACTCACTCGCCTGATTCGTGTAATGTTGGCATAACTGTACTTCACTAGTTTAAAAATATTAGCAGGATTTTGTTAGTACTCAGTAGTAATAGTAGTAATACAGGAAAATAAATGCTGTGTTTGCAAAGTTTTTGGGTTTGAGTACTAAAAAAATAAACAGTATCCGGTATCCCTCACACATAAAATACTGGTAGATCAATTTCCAAATAGAGGAACTCATAAGATAAAACTTGTTGATATTTGATAACAAGAAGAAATTTAAGACCGTCATATTGACTCATTCATAGTAAAAAATGACAGATAATTCATCAGAGTGTGGAATCCAAGTAGTTTGTCGATTTCGACCATTAAATGATGCTGAAGAAAGGGCTGGAAGTAAATTTATTGTGAAATTTCATCAGAACTCTGAAGAATGCATTTCTATAGGGGTGAGTATGTATAACTTATAAATGATTTATTTCCTATGTGTTTATATTATTTCACATAAAATTTATTGCAGTTTGGTTGAAATTTACTAGATTGACCTTCTTTTAGTTATTTCCTTTATGAATCTATAAGATGTACTTAATAAAAAAACAATATGACATCCCATGATCTTGGTTCTCAAAAATACTGCAAAGACAAGAGCCCAGTTAAATATAGTCCATATGGATGTATCAATGTAACTAAATTTATATATGAGTGATAGAAGTTACTTTTATTTACATATTGAAAAGTGTAGTAGTATTTAAAAGCATTAAAATAATAACATATAGATTTGGAGGTTTACTGGTACGAAACTGTCAGTCTTCATAAGTTCTTTACATCAAAGACCAATTTAGATTGTACAATACTCATTATGCCTGGTATGAAACATTATTATTGCCTACTTAGCATAAGCATAGGTACAGAATTTTTTCATTACAAAGCCCCTTTAACCCTATGTGCACAGATTGAAGTCAAAATATGCATGTCACAACCTTTTAGAGAGACTACTCAAGTGGTATTAAGTATTTGACATCAAAGTTATCAATTAAAACTTGATAATGAGGAACCAACTTTTTAGAAAATATAAGTTTTGAGACAGCTTGACTAGGTAATGAAAAACTTTATTATAAATGTATGACATTTCAACAAGATTTTGTCATCATCAGGTATAAGTAGTTTACAGAGATACATGAGTATAAATATATATATATATATATATATATACAGTATGGAACAAAGAGGTCACATGACCAGATATTGCTTCACATTCTAATATAGGTATCTTGGTACCCCAGGGTGTTGATTTAAGGTTGGGTTGTTTTCTTCAATTAAGATAGCTTCTTTTATTTTGCATTTATTGATGCTAGGTTATTTGTTTCAAATTACAGTGTTTTATATGGATATACTGTGGTTTTTTTAGTTGCAATGGTGGTAAACATAGAAGAATTTTTTATTATGTTTTGTGAATCTGGTTTCCTGTTTTCTAGGTGTTCCTCCAGTGTAAAATTCTGAACAGTTATTGCATGTGTGATTCTATGTAATTTTTATCTAATAATGGTTTTAGTTTAGTGATGAGTTTTTGGATGAATTTGACGTCAACAGGAATTATATGTTTGATGGCAACGTTTCTCCAAGTGTTGATTATTTTTGAGCTGAATTTAGGGATAAATGGTAAATTGCAGTGTGATGTTATGTTTTTGTTTGATGTATTAGTGTCAGATTTGTTTGTGAGTTGAGTTTGAGGTTTTTGTTCTGGTGGTTGTGGAAATATTTTGCCAATGGATGGTGGAAATTTGTTGGTGTGAATGAAGAAATACTTTATAGAGTTGAATTCTTAATCTATGTACTCAGTTGAGCAAAGCTGAAGCTGTGTGAATAAGATTTTTTAGTATATTAATTTTTTTGTTTGGATTCATGGATGGAATTCCAGGGTATGTACAGGCCTGTGTGAGTGATTTTTTTGGGAATTTTGGTTTTGAAATGTGTGTCGGATCTGATAATGTTGAGGTTAAGAAAAGACAACTGTTTGTTTTTTCTTGTTTAATGGTGAATTTAATGTTTAGGGTGAGTGGTGTTTATATGTTCTATAGAAGTGAAACCAGCAAAAGTGTCGTCAACATATCTGTACCAATATAGGAGAGGATAAAGTGCGGATTGTATGGCTTGTGTTTCAATCTTGGCGAGAACAGGAGAAACAGGCTTGCCCATGCTTAAACGATCTGTTGGAAGAAAGTTTTTGTTGGTGAAAATGAAGTTGTTTTTTCTTGTTGTGAATTCTAAATAGGAGACAAAAAGTGTGTTGGGGATATGAATTAAAGGATTGGGGACATTACTGTAGAGATCAAGTGCAACATTACAGGCTTCTTTGATGGGAACTTCAGGGAAATGTGATACAACATCAAAGCTAGCCATTAATACTTTAGTTGGTCTAATGTGTTTCTGAAATTAAAGACACCTTTAAAAAATGACTCTGCAGAAGTTATATAAGGTATGAGGGCCCAGGCTATGTAGTTACCATGATTATAGTTAAATGAGTCATAAGAGGATAGTATAGGTTGTATGGGGCAGTCTGCCCCCCAGTGGCACAGAGGTATGTCTGTGGACTTACAATGCTAGAAACCGGGTTTTGATACCCGTGGTGGGCAGAGCACAGATAGCCCTTGTGTAGCTTTGTGCATAATCAAAAACAAAAAAAAACAAAGAATAGGGCTGTCTTGATGTGTAATTTGGGAATACCATAAAGTTGTGGTGTGCATGAATCAGTTTTCCTTTGATACAATTATAGCTGTTCAGTAATAAAGTTGTTTTTCATCATTTGTGACAGGGTTTTGTTTAGATGTTTTTTATGTGTTTGGGTTGGGTTTAAATTTCTTATTGTGTGAAAGGATGTTGTTCATTTTGTCGATGTATTCTGTGTTGTTCATGATTACAATAGCCTTTGTCAGCTTTTAACGGTTTAATGTTGGTATCTTTTTTCAGATTATAGATGCAATTTATCTCATTGTTTGTGAGATTGGTACTCATTTTAGGGATCTGGTTAACTACATTAGTGGTTTTGCTAGAGAATTCTGTGAAAAAGTTGTTTAAGATACAGTTTTTGGGAACCTCAGGAAACCATATTTTGCAAAAAGTCTGATGGTTGGAGTTTTGGATTTCTTCTTGTTGTTGCTGGTTGCTGTATGAGGTGAAAGTAATCTTTTGTGTAGTGAATCACTAGTCTTTTGGATAAAACTTATAGGTTGGTCTTTAACTCTAGGTAGGGAACAGTTTTGTGGTTGATGGCTATTTATGGCCTTTGTTCAGAAGCTGTAGTTCAATATTGTTTAGTGGTTGATTGCTCTGTTGATAACAAGATTGGGTTGGATTTCATTGATGTATCAATATTAATGTTATTGTAGTTTTCTCAATTGTTTCAATTTTTTGTTGTGTACAAATATCTTCTCTTGATTTAATATGGAGTTGCTGGGGTTGATGGTCTGTTGTATATTATTGTACTCATCTGGTTTGAGGTAGCAGGCAAATTTGTGGTCTGATTCATGTTTTCCCTGGGACCGAACCCATAACCATTTTGTGCTTATTATAGTTTTCATGCTATAATTTTTTAATTAGTAAGTGAATGTTAACAAAATTTGGCAGATTATCAGTAAACATTACAATGCTTTCATACCCAAAATATCAATTTTTTTTTTTATTAAGTCTTAAGGTTTATAAAGCAATGTTTTTCTCGTGTCTGTTTTTTCTTTTCGGATGCTGCCTATCTACCGTTCAAAGTAATATTAATTTTAAGATTTAAAATACGTTTATGCATTAGAAAATTTTGAAGTTTCACATGCGAAATCTTTATAATGTTGAGATAGTTATCAAATGTTTTTTAAGAAAACACTTTATATTTTATCTGTTATTTACAGTAATTAATCTCTTTATGGGTTCGGTAGATTTGAGTGATATCGCAACCTCCATAAAAAATTAGGAAATAAATATAAATTATACCTCTTTCATTTTAGAATGAACACAAATTATAACATGAAAACATAAATGTTTAGACTAAATAGCTTAAATATCATAACATTATACATTTATATATATTTATTATTTTTATTACATTGATCTTTCAGTCGTGCCTGGCTAACAATACAGAAGTTACAATGATGTGGCACATGTGCACTCATGTTACCATATCAAATAACATAAAACTGACCTTTGATCTGTACAAAGTAACTTGTCTTGGCTGTGTTTTAGTACTTTAGTATTTTGTAAAATAGTCACATTTCAATTATTATACATTATATATGTACACCACATGGTCATAAATAAATAGACACCACCTTTTCAGAAAAAAATGAAAATTTTCAGTCATATTCACATGAATTGACATATATTTATAATTTAATTAATATCTAGTAGATCTTCCTTTCGCTTCATGAAGTACGTTGATCCTTTGGGGCATCGCGAGAATCATCTCGTCAATTTTAGATTGTGGGATTTTCGCCCACTCTTGCTTCAAAAACTTGGAGTAGTTCGCTCTTCGAAGTTGGTTTTTTGGTTGTTTCTTAACTTGCCGGTCAAGTATAGCCCAGAGGTTTTTGATGGGGTTCATGTCAGGAGATTGGCTCGGCCAGGGCAACTTCTGGATACCATTTTCTTTCTGCCACTTTTGGGTATTTCTAGCAGTGTGACACGGTGCTCCATCTTCCTGAAACAACGTTGTGTTCTTGTCCACGAAACCCGAGGAATAAAGTGGCAAGAGTCCTTCCTCCAATATTTCGATGTATTTCGCAAAAGTTATGTTGCCAACGCACTTCACTAAGCTCGATCTCCCACCAACCCAAACAGCTCTCCAAACCATCACATTGAAACTACCATGCTTCACAGTTGGCTACAATCTGTTGAGCCAAAACTCTTGGTAATGCATTCTTCAGACCCATATCCTCCCACTGTCCAAAAATTGAGCGAATCTTGATTCGTCTGAGAGCAATACTGTCTTCCAAAAGTCCAGAGGCTTGGTCATCATATCACTTGCCCACTTCTTTTGTCTGACTACGTTGAC
>NW_013666084.1:553887-556346 GCF_000517525.1 Limulus polyphemus
AAAAATTAGGTGTCTATTTACTTGTGGCCACTCAGTGTATATAGATTATTGTTATTTTGAAATATTTTTTCTAAAACATAGAACAGTAAATAAAGAAGTAAAGCAAACAATTATCTCTTCTTGTTACGACTTTTGTACTCGGTTGCTGCTTGACGTAAGTTGCTAAGCCTTTAAATATTTTGCAGGTGGAGGACATGAAACAAAATATTTTTTTTAGGTTTTATATGCTTTTGAATAACTAAAAAATCATAAATTACTATATTAATACCATAGAATTGCACTATAATTTATAAAGCTTAGTAATTAAGATGAAGACTAAAGACACATCCTACCTTATTGGAATATTGTTTCAAAATTAAGAAATGGTGCCAAGTCGATTAAAACGGCTTAGAAAGCCACTTGAGAGATATTTTGAGCTTCTGATTGGTTATTCATGACATATATAGAAGTAAATGGAAAGTGGGTGGGGTGCCACTGTGTTTGATTTATTACATGAGCAATATCTTAGCAAACTGAAAAGATAAGAGGCTCTAATTTTATATTCCAGCTTGTCAGTATTGGTAATTTAAATTTCTAATTCTTTCAAAACTATAGACTTAGTATTTTGACTTCACAAACACTGCTGCATTCAACATACCATGTTACACACAACGATCGATGTATATCTGCTTTTTTTAATATTTGCTTTTAAATTAAGCAATTGATTAATATGTAGTCTAAAATTTGAATTCTAATCTACAGTTTGATACCAAACTTATTGACATAAATTCATGAAATAGTAGTTCAATAAAATTTTCAATGTGAGATGACATGGCATTTCACCCATGACCCATCTTGAAAGGGTTAATGGAAGTTTGTTTAAATCAAAAGCAACTTTAACAGGAATGAGTGCACGGGTTGATCATCACTTATTACCAGTAAGATGTTTTGTCACGAATGGCTGGTGCTTGTATATTATCAGAAATGAATAAAGATCTGCAATTTTTTCTGTTCTTGCTGATTCAAAAGAAATTAAGGGATTTTAGGGCGTATGGTTTACTTCATGTTTAACAAGTGAATACACAGAACCAAGGGAAGAATTTTTTGGTTATATCAAAATTTATGTGGTTATGGCTTCAAATAAAACCATGTTGTAACTTGTAACTGATTATTTATAAAGTGGTTATATACATTACACATGATACAACATGTGTGATGTATGCAGTATATAAATAATGTAATACTAAGAGACTGAGAGCAACAAATGCAGACAGAGGATTTGAAATTTAAATTAAGTTCTTGTTCTTCTTTAAAATGTACACAATGCACATACATGGGTTTCTAGGGCACAATATGCAGTTAAAAGTAAAAATACAATTGTTATAGAGTTGCTAGAATATTGTTTCAGCAAAATTTACAAAGTAACTTAAAATTCCCATTAATTCCCATACATTCAAAATTCCCACAATTTTCCCTGGAAACTTTCCAAAATTCCCGGAAAGTTTCCACACCTTTGCAACCCTACTTGCAAGAGTCCAGAACTGTTCTAGATTTGAGTTATATTTAGTACAGCCCTGTGCACAAATAAAATAGGTGAAAATACTTGCTGCCATGATGAAATGTATAGTCGCCAAGTGACCTGGTGCCCAATATTTGTCAAGGTTTACCTTACCTTACATTGCTGATCTAGTGTCAGTAGGGGCCTTCGGTTTCTACAGTCAAAAAGTAGGAGATATACTCTACAAGTTCAATTATATAGTTAATAATTAATAAAAAAAACAATTAAAAATTGTGCCTGTAAACTGACATTTCTAACCACGTGACCTTCCTATTGGAACAATGTTAACAAAATATCAGTGATTGATATCAAATTATTGCTTTATCTGGTAACCCGAGACTGCATGAAACCTGTGTCAAGGTAAGATCAAATGTAGTCCCTTCGCTAAAATCATTGAAATCTTAACACCATCACTCAGCATTTGCATTTAGGTATTTCCACTTGTTTTAAATGCAATTATATTTGTTCTAAAACTCATTGCACATATTAGCCATAAACAATAAAAATATTTTAACAATGATTTTTGCAGGAGCACACAATTTATATTTTTTTGTCTATATTGAACTGTATTTATTACACATTACTGTGTTCAGTTTTATTACTTTTATCATATTTTGTGTTCTAGTTTCTGCTCAAGAATTATGTATACAATTTTCAATATTTCACTGAATGATATACAACTTGGATTATTCATCTTCAGACAATTGTATGGTAACAGTGTTTAGCTTATTTTTGCATTTGTATAAACATGTATAAAGTGTACATATCAATAATGAATAAATTTACAGTTTGTATGTTTTTGATATGTAAACAGATGTTAATGAAATATCTCAGTGTAGCTTTCACTATGTTTTTATTTCTGCATCTAAATATGATTTGCATACAACTGTACATGTACTTCTCAGTGCATAACTTATAAATT
>NW_013666085.1:0-855 GCF_000517525.1 Limulus polyphemus
AGTAGCTCAAATTGGGCTCTATATGCTTCCCACGGTGCTCTCCCATCGTATTCCTGTGGCTTCCTTTGTACTGGATCACTCCTATTACTGACATTCATAGCTGGGATGTGGCTTCAAACGGAACTGAATATGTCTGCATTAGGGTTTAGCTGCGGGGTCTGGAAGGGGCTTGTTTATTGTCTGGGGCTGATTAAGTCGATGGTTAATGTATCCTCCTTGTGTAAAAGACAATAAATCGTTCTTTAACGTATCTATTTCGCTTTTAAATTTACTAATGTTTTCCATTTGTACTTCTTGTTTCCTTTCTTGTTCCAGTTGCCACTGCTGTAATCTCTTTTCTTGTTTCTTTTCTTTTTCCTCCAACAACTGCTGTAATTTCTCTTCTTGTTTATTTTCTTTCTCCTCCAATAGCCGTTGTAATCTCTCTTCTTGTTTATTTTCTTTCTCCTCCAATAGCTGTTGTAATCTCTCTTCTTGTTTATTTACTTTCTCCTCCAATAGCTGTTGTAATATCTCTTTTTGTTTATTTTGCTGTTCGAGCTGCCACTGTTGCAAGTTTTCTTGCCACTGCTGTAATCTCTTTTCTTGTTTATTTTGCTGTTCGAGCTGCCACTGTCGCAGGTTTTCTTGCAACTGCTGTAATCTCTCTTCTTGATTCTTTTCTTGTTTATTCTCTCGTTCTTCTTCTTTCTTTTTTTTTCCTCTGACAACTGTTGTAATTTCTCTTCTCGTTCTCCTTGTTTCTTTTCTTTTTCCTCTAACAACTGTTGTAATTTCTCTTCTCGTTCTTCTTGTTTTTTATTTTTCCTCTAACAACTGTTGTAATTTCTCTTCTCGTTCTCCTTGTTTCTTTTC
>NW_013666085.1:1517-9518 GCF_000517525.1 Limulus polyphemus
CTTCAACAATACTCCGTTCAATTACACACTCTCTGACTGCAGTTCAATTACTCATTGCCTCCCCGTCGCTTCGTGGCCGTTCTTATATATACAAGACTACACTATATCTAGTAATCTCCCGACAATTCACGAAGGTTCGAGAAGGACGTGGCGTGCTACTAATCACGTGACCTCGCTGATGCAACATTTGGAAAACAAAGAAATATGGATCAACTTGGGGAATATGTACCATCCTTAAAGAGACCTACAATAAGTTGTATTCACCAACGGTACACAACATATTCAAGAATGTTCTCCGTCTTTAAAAAGTGTCACAACTTCCTTCCACGACGTGGAAGTTAAACTATAAGCAGCTGAAGAATAAAACGAGTTTTCATATGCTATTCCATATGAGAACATACTGATCTAGTCGCTGGATGTTGTACCTATGGATTTATGTGATCAGACAGTTGAAATGGGTGCTGGATAGCTGTCGTCTTTATTCTATGTATGGAGTTAATATATGACAGGCTATAACAATGATTTCGAAATGTATAGTGTTAATATACTGTATTGTTTTCATTTTTCTTATTGGGTTGATATGCGATATAAATATCAAGATTATCATTATATGTGTAGGGTTAACATACTGCTATGCTAATAACGTATAGAATATATATATACAACAAGACTGCATCTGGTTATTGTAGGAATTGGTTTATCGTATAACAATTACCAACGTAATTAGTATACCTAAAGAGACAATATATAACATGACTATCAACATGATTATGTTAATTATGGCATTAGTAGATAACGATCATGTCAACGTCATTAGCATACCCATAAGCTATGAATGTATGTAGTTTATACCTAAGTACATGCCCCCCAGTGGCACAGCGGCATGTCTGCGGATTTATAACGCTAGAAACCGGGATTCGATACCCGTGGTGTGTAGCTTTGTGCTTAACTTCAAACAAACAAACAAATGAAACCTAAGTTTAATGTATAATAAGGATGTCATCGTGATTAATACACGTATGAGGTTAATATTGAACACGATTTAAAACGTAATCATATATTTGTACTAAGGCTATAAATGTTATTATATACATACTAAATAAATGCCCAAAAGGCTATTAACGTGACTTTGTACTCATTAGGCAATTTAAAAGAAGGTTACTAACATGCCTTTAATACGTATAGTGTTAGTATAAAATAAACCTATGAATGTGATTAATATTATGTTAATATATGAAACGAGTATCAACATGATTATAATTATTAACGGCATAACTATACTGATGTCGCTAGTATTCAACCAGACTAACAACGTAACTTCTTTTCGTTTGGGATAACATACAACAAGATTACTAACATGACTCTTGTACTGGTTCGGTAACATAAAATAAGGTTTTCAACATGATTCTTGTACATTTGGGGAAACATGAAATATGATTTTAAACATGATTCTTATACATGTGGGGTAACATAAAATAAGGTTTTAAACATGATTCTTGAACATTTGGAGAAACATAATATATGGTTTTGAACGTGATTAGTTCTAATTTTAGAACACTTATAAGGTCACATCTCTAATAGAACCTCATAAAGTCAGAAGGATAATATCCTGTAAAAAAACATGCAATGTGTTTAAATACTCTGAAACCGAAAACGTAATGATCAAGTTCAACTAAACTATAACACTAAAGCTCCATAATTTTACGAGGTTGCACTAATGGATCGTATAACATTAAATCTTAATGTTCGATAATGATACTGTGAAAGTACAGAAGTTTGTTACGTAACACAGGAACTCCGAAAGTAGTTTGAAATAATATGCTATCTTTTATGTACACGAATAAGATAATGTTCTTTTAGAAACTTAATGTTTTTCAAATGAATAGAATAAAAGATAAGCGTGATTTTAATTATTCCCCAAATATAGTAAAACTATTTATCATCTAATAAAGTTTTTAAAATAAAATCGAAGGCGAGACAACAGAATGTAACATCTACAGTTTTTGATATCTTTATTGCTAACTGCAAAAACATTCAGTTCAAAATAAAATGATGGAATCAAGTGTAATTTTTTTTATTAAAATTATCTTGAAATTTTAAAACCAATTTATGATATAATCACGAACTTCTCCTAGGGTTTTTTTTTACAAATATATCTCTCAAAAACACGATTTTAGGTAGTTGTATCCTACGGCTTATTAAATATTGAAATTTTATAGTGAAACACGCTATAAACATTGTTAATTAGATAATTAAAGTGAACGTGGAAAACTTAAGACTGTATCTCCTTGATTTAATTAAATATGTTCAAATATTTTGCACTAAAATATTCCAGCATTGCTTTATTCACGGGGGTTGAAATTTCACATTTCTCAAAGTAATGGAATAAGTTTCACACTATAAAATTCAAATTTTGCTTTATTTACAGGTGTTGAGAGCTCAGATCTGTTAACATTAAGGAATTACGTTTTAAAAGTTTCAAATTGAAAGGCTGAAAGTATAATATATTTCTGGGTTTTGAAAGTTGACTAGTATCGCCTTAGATATTTAGCTAATTTATAATATATATATACATACCTTAGTAGCGTAAATTATCACTGTCTTAAGTTATATACAATGTTTAAGCCTACCACTGTTTATAATCTTGATTTCATTCATGTGATTCCTAACTGACACTTTCTACTGCTTTAGACTGCTTGCAGCAACGGAAGTGGAGTAAATGCACACAGAATTTTCACACATCAAGACTGCACTTATTCAAAACATATGTCAAGAAAAATTCAGTACACCATTAAACGAAGAATTTTGTTAACATGCTTATCAAGGAAAAAAAAACAACAACAGAAAATTACCTCTTAAGAACAATTAAAATAATATGAATAATATCAATAATATAGATTCTGGGCGTATCCCACAAACTTTAAAACTTAAAAACAAGTAAAATGAGAGAGTTAAGAAATCTCTCTTTATATATAATAGCCAAATGTCTGTCTGTCATGCTCTATATCTTTTTAACGGTTAATCGTACAAAAGAACAATTATATTTCAAAATACTTATTTTCAAGAGTAATTTACAGGAAAAGTATTTATTTTTTACCATTCCTAAAATTTCATATCGATATCAACATCGATCCGTCAGTATTTTTTATCTGCTGAACAGTCAGAACAGAAACACTTATTAAGAACAGAGATGTTTTTTTTGTGAGTGAATTTCACGATCAAAACAGGATTTCTTCCGTCAACTGATTGAAATAAACATTTTGAAGATAAGAACATGAACGGAAAAAAAAAGAGAGGAGCGTGTTTATGTGTATATATATATATATATATATTTGTTGTTGCTCATGTTGGTATTATGTACATGCACGACTTTATTGCAACATGTCGAATAACTTAAGTTGAAAAAATATTTTCTCTTTGACGCTTCCTATAGAAATAACAACAGTCAATATTACTTCGGTAGCGTTCTTTTCTTGCCAACGTCCTTTCTTACAAGGAACGGGGGCATCCAGCGGTAAAAATTCACGTGGCTACTTAGAAAACCTATTTTGCTTGCTGGATCACCCATTTCATCGGAACCCAAATATTTTTATCAACAATGCATTGCATTCAGTCTCCTTCGCTTTAAAACAAACGCAATACAATTGTCCTTATTCAAACAACACGAGGAATGACAAAATACGGTTGTAAATGGCCAATTAGACAATGTATTGCAAATACGCTCTGATCCAAGGTATTGGGGGTGACTGTACATTTTATATTTATTCATCACTATTTTTAGGAAACGTACGATTGAATTCTTTCAACGGACATCTGCTGGTGTATGATAAAAACGACGGTTAATCACCGTTCAGGATATTTTATATTGTAGATTTTTTCTATTCCATTTTAGCTGTTTTTTTTTATTTTGAATAATCGAAGCGGATGTTTCAGTTTCTCCGAGCAATTGACCATTAATGTAAGGTAATGGTTTAGCACAGTGTAAGACTAATAACTGATCTTGGGAAACGAAGAAAGATGAATACAGTGTGTATGTTTTCTGTTTCTGTAGTCATAAACGTAACCCATACGTAAGAAATGTTGCGGTAGACAACATCAGACACGATATTGAATCAGGGGTATATCGTCATTAGCTACCTACGTAAATACGTTTTTATTTTTGTATAGTTAGATGAGCCGAACATAACTGATGCTTTTGAATGTTGATACAAAGTTTTATTTATCAGTTTATGGTTTATATTAGTTTTTTTAATGTACAATTCAAATCACTAAATTGACAAGAATTTTACTGTAGTCATAACACAATAATTTTTTGTTACTTTTTAAATTTAAAACTAGGTGGCGTGGGTACACAAGGACGAAGAAAAACTTCTGACATTACAAAACCAGATTATTACGCGCGACCCCAGATTTAGTGTTCGAAGAAATGAGAACCTAAACTGGTGTTTACTCATACAAAATGTTCAGCCTGACGATTCCGGTTTGTACGTGTGCATTGTTAGTCTTTCACCAAGTCGACTTCAGCAAAAAATGATCTACTTAGAAATAGAAGGTAAGAGAATTTCACACATTTATTAATTATTTCGTTATAATGCGTTTGCCCGACACAAGTAGTTAATGCATAATCTGTATAATGCTGCACTGAAGTTTCAATTGGCCATACGATAACTGGCCACATTAATTATATATCTCTATCTAATATTAGTCTTTAATATCTTTTATCGCAACAATAGCCTTGACTTAGTGTGACATACAATAACTGACCACATTAATTATATCTCTATCTAATATTACTCTTTAATATCTTTTATCGCCACAATAGCCTTGACTTAGTGTGACATACAATAACTGACCACATTAACTATATCTCTATCTAATATTAGTCTTTAATATCTTTTATCGCTACAATAGCCTTGACTTAGTGTGACACACGATAACTGACCACATTAACTATATCTCTATCTAATATTAGTCTTTAATATCTTTTATCGCTACAATAGCCTTGACTTAGTGTGACACACGATAACTGACCACATTAACTATATCTCTATCTAATATTAGTCTTTAATATCTTTTATCGCTACAATAGCCTTGACTTAGTGTGACATACATAGACTTTATTAGATGTCTTGTTCGGCTGAAGACCATTTGACAAGGAAACGTTTGTGGCGAATGTGACAGATGACTGAAGACTGCCCTGTGAATCAACTTCACATTGCTGCATTATCGTTTTGAAAAAATATCTGTTCGTCAAAGTGGAAATAGAGCACTGTGTGAAGAAATGACAAACAACAGTACTTGGATACGCTCTGTTGTTAGTCCTTTTAAAGGAATCAGAGGACCTAACTCCTGCAATGAAAACATTCCCCAAACCATTATAACACCTCCAGTATCTTGCGTTTTCGGAACAATATAAATAGTCTCAAGTTTTTCCTCCATAATTCTATTGTACCTTAGATACTAAAAGTGAAACAATAAAAGAGACTCATCAGGCTACACCACAAGCTTTCACTCATTCATTGCCTTCAATTCACTAATTAAACTGAACTGAAACCATGCTATCCAACTGTTTTTTTTTCATCATTTTGTATCGATAGTGGAAGATGCATCCCATTCATAGACTCTAATAACAGATATCTTTGAATAGGAGATGATGTTTCATAACGTGGCGACTTATAGACAGACACTCATTATCACGCCCCATTGAAAGTCTAAGAGATACTAATTATCACCCATTTTTACACACTAATCATGATATTGTTAGCGTGTTGTTATAAGAATGATAGTCTGATACCTGCCATAACCCACTGATTATTACACATATAAGTAAACTGAGTGTTCTACAAATGGATATTTGGGAGTGGGGTCCCAATAAACTGACCAATTAACGTGTATTTGTGGGTAGGGTCCTAATAAACTGGCCAATTAGTATTTATTTGGGAGTCGTAATAAATTGGGGCAATTAATGCAGATATTGATATAAAATCACGTTTTTATGTACAATATTCACATAACTTTTTATTTACGTTTTAATGATTCACTTTATTTACACAAAAAATGTTTCATATCAGATACTTATCACATGTTTCATATCAGATACTTATGATATGTTTCATATCAGATACTTATCACATGTTTCATATCAGATACTTATGACATGTATCATATCAGATACTTATCATACGTTTCATATCAGATACTTATGATATGTTTCATATCAGATACTTATCACATGTTTCATATCAGATACTTATGATATGTTTCATATCAGATACTTATCACATGTTTCATATCAGATACTTGTGATATGTATCATATCAGATACTTATCATACGTTTCATATCAGATACTTATGATATGTTTCATATCAGATACTTATCATATGTTTCATATCAGATACTTATCATATGTTCCATATCAGATACTTATGATATGTTTCATATCAGATACTTATCACTTGTTTCATATCAGATACTTATCATATGTTTCATATCAGATACTTATCACTTGTTTCATATCAGATACTTATCATATGTTTCATATCAGATACTTATCACTTGTTTCATATCAGATACTTATCATATGTTTCATATCAGATACTTATCATATGTTTCATATCAGATACTTATCACTTGTTTCATATCAGATACTTATCATATTTTTCATATCAGATACTTATCATATGTTTCGTATCAGATACTTATGATATGTATCATATCAGATACTTATGATATGTATCATATCAGATACTTATGATATGTTTCATATCAGATACTTATGATATGTTTCATATCAGATACTTATGATATGTTTCATATCAGATACTTATCATATTTTTCATATCAGATACTTATCATATGTTTCATAATGAAGAGTTTTATTTACCATCACGGAATTCAGATTCGATTTACTTGTTTCTTCTTGACATCAGTGGGTTAAATCTTTGGTTAACTTGCTTTTTTTACACTACATTGCCAACCTTTAAATTATTGGTTTCTTACACCACTACATATATTAGTCCTATGTTTACGTTTTTCGTCACACCGCAACGCTTTACAACTGTATTTATCATAATCGTCATAAAAAGATTTGATCTTAATCTACTTTGCCATTTTACATCTTTATTTGTTTCCCGTAGCCATGTATTTTCTCTTTAATTACTTTCTTTTTTCAAAGTGCTCTACACTGTTAGGTTTTTGCTTGTATTCACCTTATTTATTTCCTGCATGTACGTATTTAGTTTTGAATTAATAATTTTCACAGTACGCTGTGGTGTTAGGTTTATATTTTTATTTTCCTTTATTTGTTTCCTGCATATACGTATTTAATCATGAGTTAATGTGTTTTTCACAGTGCACTGTAGTGTTAGGTTTATGTTTGTAATTGCCTTTATTTGTTTTCCTGTATGTATTAGGTCAACAAGAGATCAATGAAGCTTTTTTTTAGGTGAAAAAACCCGAACAACTTATATATCAAAACAAAACATCTATTAAATGAAATAGTCTCCATTCTTATCCTTGATGCTTTTCCATCTTACAATAGCCCCCAGTAGCACAGCGGTATGTCTGCGGACTTACAACGCTAAAAACCGGGTTTCGATACCCGTGGTGGGCAGAGCACAGATAGCCCATTGTGTAGCTTTGTGCTTAACTTCAAAACAAACAAACAAACCATCTTACAATCAGGTTGTTAATGGCCTGATTAAATAAATCACTTGACTTTGAAGCACAAAACATGTCGATGTCCTCTTTAACATCTTCCACATTTGCATACGTTTTCCCATTAAGATGGTGTTGCAGCGAACGAAAAAGGTGGTAATCTGATGGTGCCATACCTGGAGAATATGGTGGGTGGGGGAGAACTTCCCAACCCAACTCCATAATCTTGTGCTGCTTCAAACGTGCCACATGTGAACGTGGAGAAGAAGAACACCTTTCCGATTGACGAGTGAAGGGCGTTTCTGATGAAGGGCTTGATTTAAACATTCCAGTTGCTGACTAT
>NW_013666085.1:10460-11706 GCF_000517525.1 Limulus polyphemus
CAATACATTCGGTAATACAACAAATATACAAACCATTCAATACATTCGGTAATACAACAAATATACAAACCATTCAATACATTCGGTAATACAACAAACATACAAACCATTCAATACATTCGGTAATACAACAGACATTCAAACCATTCACTGCATATAAACATACAAACCATACAATGCATTCGGTAATACAACAAACATACAAACCATTGAATACATATAAACATACAAACCATTCAATGCATTCGGTAATACAAAAAATATACAAACCATTCAATGCATTCGGTAATACAACATACATACAAACCATTGAATACATATAAACATACAAACCATTCAATGCATTCGGTAATACAACAAATATAAAAACCATTCAATGCATTCGGTAATACAACAAACATACAAACCATTCAATACATATAAACATACAAACCATTCAATGCATTCGGTAATACAACATACATACAAACCATTCAATACATATAAACATACAAACCATTCAATGCATTCGGTAATACAACAAATATACAAACCATTCAATGCATTCGGTAATACAACAAACATACAAACCATTCAATACATTCGGTAATACAACACACATACAAGCCATTCAATACATTCGGTAACACAACAGACAACCAAACCATTCAATACATATAAACATACAAACCATTCAATGCATTCAGTAATAAAACAAATATACAAACCATTCAATGCATTCGGTAATACAACAAACATACAAACCATTCAATATACATAAACATACAAACCATTCAATGCATTCGGTAATACTACAAATATACAAACCATTCAATGCATTCGGTAATACAACAAATATACAAACCATTCAATGTATTCGGTAATACAACAAACATACAAACCATTCAATGCATTCGGTAATACAACAAACATACAAACCATTCAATACATTCGGTAATACAACAAACATACAAACCATTCAATGCATTCGGTAATACAACAAACATACAAACCATTCAATGCATTCGGTAATACAACAAACATACAAACCATTCAATGCATTCGGTAATACAACAAACATACAAACCATTCAATACATTCGGCAATACAACAAACATACAAACCATTCAATGCATTCGGTAATACAACAAACATACAAACCATTCAATACATTCGGTAATACAACAAACATACAAACCATTCAATGCATTCGGTAATACAACAAACATACAAACCATTCAATACATTCGGCAATACAACAAACATA
>NW_013666085.1:12496-24385 GCF_000517525.1 Limulus polyphemus
CAAACATACAAACTATTTAATACATTCGGTAATGCAACAAACATACAAACCATTCAATACATTCGGTAATAGAATAAACAGACAAACCATTCAATACACACGGTAATACAACAAACATACAAACCATTCAATACATTCGGTAATAGAATAAACAGACAAACCATTCAATACACACGGTAATACAACAAACTACAAACCATTCAATACACACGGTAATACAACAAACTACAAACCATTCAATACATTCGGTATATATGAGGGCTTATAACACTAAAAGAAAAACAGATTTGATATCATCGAAGGGTAAAATGTTTTAGAAAGGAATATCTCCGTAGAAAAAAATCAATTATTTTAACTAATTAACTTCTTTTTAAAAGTTGACAAGATCAGTGTGTAAAACAATAGCATTGAAACGAAGAATAAGAATGAAATTAAGAACGCTTTAATAAAAACATCTAGGCTTCTAAGATAAAATAACATACCAAATTCAAAGTGTTTGAACAAGTTTAGATGAATTAAGATAAGTTCTGAACGTATTTTTTAGGCTTCCTATCACACCCAACTTGGTGGCCAGCAGACAAAAGCTACAGGTTTAATCTTCATCGAGAGACAAGAGCAATGAGTATAAGTTCGAAGCGGTATCGTTCAGAAAAAGGTATTACATGAAATATTTATATTCCAATTTTAAGAATCTTTCTTAATCTCCAAATATTTAACCAAATTTGAAAAGAATTTATCGTTATGTTGTGTCCTCCAGTGTGATGTTCTCATTTCACGCTGTGGGAAAGCAATGTATCGTTTATTGGTAGTTTCAAATATGTTTTATATTAAGTACGTTATTAAAAATGAATTGTGCTCATGATATTAAAGCCTTTATTGTGTGATAGGAAACTTTGATGATAAAGCCTCATATTGTATTTGATATTAAAGAAATAGCTTTTCTCTTAGTCACACAAATGTGTGAGGGGATATCTTGCTGAATTAAAAAAAAAAAGATTTCATCAAAAACAAACTCCGAATATTTGCTCTTTATTGAAACTTCTAAATATTATCTAAGAACAAAATATAAACAACTGTAACATACATTCAGTACACTTCATTATACACAACGTTCTTTATAGCGACCTTTCATTCAAATATGGATTCTATAATTAAATATGTAGATAAAATCACCCTATCATGAAACATGAAAAACCAGTAAATTGTTATAGAAATTTCATTAAAACGTATGTATTCATTAGTTTCATTAATGGTTTCTTGTTAAAATATCTTGAATTTTTAGACTCCTGTTTATTTAGCTGCTATTGTATAGATGGCAGCACTTATCCAAAGAAGATTGGGGTTTATTGTTTTCTGTTATATAAATAAAAAATAGTGAAGGGATCGTATTTCTATTTTTAGTGTTGTTAGATTGATTTGGAATAGCTTTTAATTTCGTGATATTTTCAGAGCCCTCTATAGTTGATATAACGAAACTGAGAGTGAGAACTGGAAAAGATGCTGTGTTACAATGTATTGTTGAAAATCTGGGAAATTATAAGGTAATCCACCTTCGTATCGTTATTTTCAAGTAATAAATTACCTTCAAGTAAGCAGAACTTTCCATGTTATCTGTTCCTGTTAACTTAGTTGCGATCTAAAAGAATTTTAACAATGTTGTTGCTGTTACGTCGAGGTGAGCTGTATTATATCTGTTAATTTGGTTACTTACTCTAGAACATTCTACCATGCCATTGGTAACCTTTTCTTTTCAACATGAGCACATAACGTTCATTCGTGTCACAAGTGTACCGTTTCGTTATTAGAAATGTTTTTCAATGTCTTGTAAGATTAAAACTTGCCGAGTGACAGTAAAAGTTGAGAGCAAGTGTACTCACTTGGTTGACTCTTGGTAAATAAATGGGAGGTGGTAAAGAAAGATTAGTTAAGAGCTTATACTAACAGCCTGTAATATGATAAACATTATGTTATACCTTGTAACATAATCTATACTACGAAAGGCTAAGGAGCGTTATTTTGAGTTACACCACTTATATGCCAACTTAATATCCTAGTCAGTCGTACTTAGATTCACAATACACTAAATTAAATAACAGTATACTTGTGTACGTTCATAGCACCATAGAGTAAATAGTAACACACATATTAATTATAATTAAGTACAAAGCGCACAAACGTTAATTACAAAAACAATAAACCAGTTTGAATAGTAGTTACTTATAACACACACCTATTCTAACACTAGTTACCTATAACACACACCTATTCTAACAGTAGTTACCTATAACACACACCTATTCTAACAGTAGTTACCTATAACACACACTTATTCTAGCATTAGTTACCTATAACACACACCTATTCTAACAGTAGTTACATATAACACACACCTATTCTAGCATTAGTTACCTATAACACACACCTATTCTAGCATTAGTTACCTATAACACACACACCTATTCTAACAGCAGTTACCTATAACACACCTATTCTAGCATTAGTTACCTATAACACACACCTATTCTAACACTAGTTACCTATAACACACACCTATTCTAGCATTAGTTACCTATAACTCACACCTATTCTAGCATTAGTTACCTATAAAGCACACATATTCTAATAGTAGTTACCTATAAAACACACATATTCTAATAGTAGTTGCCTATAAAACACACATATTCTAATAGTAGTTGCCTATAAAACACACATATTCTAATAGTAGTTACCTATAAAACACACATATTCTAATAGTAGTTGCCTATAAAACACACATATTCTAATAGTAGTTGCCTACAAAACACACATATTCTAATAGTAGTTGCCTACAAACACACATATTCTAATAGTAGTTGCCTATAAAACACACATATTCTAATAGTAGTTGCCTATAAAACACACATATTCTAATAGTAGTTACCTATAAAACACCTATTCTAACATTAGTTACCTATAGAACACTTCAGTATAGTAAGACACAAGTTATCCGCAGGTGGCTCAATCGTAATTCTGAGGTTTTATAATGATAGATGTTGGGTTTCGATACCAGATATGGGCTAAGCACACATCGCCCATAGTGTACTTTTATGCTTAAGAACAAACAAACAGTGTGTTTTACAACACTCTAGTGTTAAAAGCGGCTTTATGTATAACACATCGCTGGGAATGGTAGCTTCCAGTATGGATGGTAATTACGTATACAACACTGGGAGTGATATCCACTATTTTTATAACACACCACTATGGATGGTAATTACGTATACAACACAACACTGGGACTGGTAGCTACCAGTTTTATAACACACCAGTATGGATGGTAATTATTTGATAAGGTAATATAAATTATACAAATACTTCATTGATAAGGTAATATAAATTATATAAATACTCCTTTGATAAGGTAATATAAATTATACAAATACTCCTTTGATAAGGTAATATAAATTATACAAATACTCCTTTGATAAGGTAATATAAATTATACAAATACTCCTTTGATAAGGTGATATAAATTATACAAATACTCCATTGATAAGGTAATATAAATTATACTAATACTCCATTCCCACGAAATACACATGAAGTATTTGTATAATTTATATTACCTTATCAATGTGTCATAACATATTTTATTAGCATTGGTTGACTTTCTGATTGTCAAAATGTCTTATGCATTAATCTCAACTAGTTTCATTTTAAATATGTGAAACTAACTTATAATAACACGAAATTTATCACTTTTTAAGTACTACTAGATTAAAGAATAGTAAAGGTCGTTAAAGTATGGCCTTATGCTTGTAAACTTATTAATTGCTATTAATATAAATTTAAGTGCTAAAGCGGAACTTGATATATATATAAATATATATGTTACTCTTAATCTTTATAAAAGTTTCCATTTTTGTAATACTATTGGAACAGTTAATAACTCAAGCAGACATTTTGTAAGTTGTAAGTTAAGAATAGTTTGTAATAGAATCTGCTCAGATAAAAAAAAATAATATAGTGCAATTTATTACCACTAGATGACACTAAACGAAGGATGGCATTATTGAAAAACAGAACCTCGGTTTTCCGCTCTGGGTATTCATTTTATAGACCAGTTTTCTTGCTGTTTTTTAAAGGAATGTGAATGCTTCTCGTCAATTCCAGAGAATGACAATATCATTTTGTTCAGCGTTATTTGCCCCTTTTGTTCAAACTTCACTCTAAGATAGGAGAAGCAGAATATTTGGGTTTTAGAAATAAAAATAAACTGAACAAATAAATAATATCAAATGTTGAAATCAGTTATATCAATGTTTTTTCAATATCAGATAGTTGCGAAAACTTTTCGGATATATTTTTGTCTAAATAAAAACAAAAATATTTTAAGTGAAATATAAAGAAAGTAACGTGGCTGATGTAAAAAAAACAGATAATCATTGGTTGATCAATATATTCTCTGTGTGATCATTGGCTGATCAATATATTTTCTGTGTGATCATTGGCTGATTAATATATTTTCTGTGGACAATTTTTGTAATACTTGCATCTCTGTATTTATGGATTTGTGCAAAGTCATGTGGAATCATATTATCATCCCCCCCCCACAGTACCGCAGCGGAATGTTTGCGGACTTTCAATGGTAGAAATCGAGTTTCGATACCCGTGGTGGGAAGAGCACAGATAGTCCATTGTGTAGCTTTGTGCTTAACTTCAAACAAACAAACATATTATCATCATGATAATAAATGGGGTCATATTATCACCCCTTTAAAGCTCATGATCCTAAATTATGCTGGAGTCATATTATCCTCATGATCTTAAATAATGCTGGAGTCATGTTATTACCGCTCTGAACTCATGATCCTAAATAACATTGGAGTCATGTTATTACCGCTCTGAACTCATGATCCTAAATAATGCTGGAGTCATGTTATTCCCAATCCTAAACTCATGATCCTAAATAATATTGGAGTCATGTTATTACCGCTCTGAACTCATGATCCTAAATAATATTGGAGTCATGTTATTACCAATCCTAAGCTCATGATCGTAATTTCAGTAAATCTCTGTTATATAATTAAAATCTGATCGACCAAAACAGTTTTTGTGTAATCAATAATTATATTTTTGCACATCGTTTTAGACTCAAATTATTCTGATTCATCGTATCTACTGAAGTTTTTGTATGAAATACGTTCTAATGATTATAAGTATTGTAAGGCATGAGAGAAAGATGTAAAGAAGAACTAACCAATCATAGTACGAGTGTTGTACACGTGGATTAGTAATATACAAAAACATTTCGACGATGACGAGTTGAAATAAAAGCAAGTTAGTTATATAGACGAGTATAACAATGGTCACTTTGGTGACTGAGTGTTGTAAAGCTTCAGTGAGTGAAACTGAGGAAGTCAGTACTGGTGACATATGTATTGTAAGGCTTAGATGAGCGACATATAGGAAGAGAACGATAATATGAGCGTTATAAGACCTCAGTGATGACTGATATAGAAGGAGGATACTCTGGTGACATAAAAGTAAAACAGCAAAGTTAAATACACTCAGATATGTGTATTTGTATTCATGGCAAAGCTTCTTCTAAGATAAATGTTGCCATCTAATCTAAGCGATTAAATGTCACCCTTGTAACATATCCTCAACTCCGATATATAGAGTTCCCCACACAACCAGCCCTCACCCCATTCTAAAAATGAATTTAATAATACTACCATGAATTTTGTAAGGGAATGAATTTACTGGTATAAAGGAAGTTTACAAAATGCTATAAATTTTGAGAAGTTTAAGTTTTTTCATATAGAGGAAGAGAATAATGGTATTGTAAGATTGGAAAGTTAATGATACAGAGAAGTTAATAATACTGACATATATAAATATAACAATGGTGGCATGAGTATTGTAAGATAGGAAAGTTAATGATACAGAGAAGTTAATAATATTGACATATATAAATATAACAATGGTGGCATGAGTATTGTAAGATAGGAAAGTTAATGATACAGAGAAGTTAGTAATACTAACATATATAAATATAACAATGGTGACACGAGTATTGTAAGATAGGAAAGTTAATGATACAGAGAAGTTAGTAATACTAACATATATAAATATAACAATGGTGACACGAGTATTGTAAGATAGGAAAGTTAATGATACAGAGAAGTTAATAATACTGACATATATAAATATAACAATGGTGACATGAGTATTGTAAGATAGGAAAGTTAATGATACAGAGAAGTTAATAATACTGACATATATAAATATAACAATGGTGACAATGGAGAAATTAACAATAGAGAAAGTAGTAATAATGAGAAGCGAATTTACTGACACAGAAGAATGGTTGAGGATGACGTAAATTTTGAATTACTTGATTGGCTCATTGTAGCAGGTGATAAAAATTACGAAACGAATACTTGCTAGATATTTTGTTTGTATGACAGATGGTGTCAGTGGTAAATACATTTGTTGCTCTTCAGTTACCAGTACTGAAAAATGTGATAATGATACGATAGATGTTGTAATGTTTGTGCGGAAGGTGTTCTAAGGGTTAACTTAGAAAATATTAAATTTTATGATATAGGTGTTGTAAAGGTTAACTTAAAAATGTTAAAGTTAACGATATAGGTGTTGTAAGGGTTAACTTACAAAATGTTAAAGTTAATGATATAGGTGTTGTAAGGGTTAACTTACAAAATGTTAAAGCTAACGATATAGGTGTTGTAAGGGTTAACTTACAAAATATTAAAGTTAATGATATAGGTGTTGTAAGGGTTAACTTACAAAATGTTAAAGTTAATGATATAGGTGTTGTAAGGGTTAACTTACAAAATGTTAAAGTTAATATCAATGACAATACAAGATCTTAAGGTTTGGTTGATACTAAACATACATAATTTAACTATACTATACTATGCATACATAATTTAACACATTTATATTATTTTACACCAACACAAACAGTGTTCCATAAGCACAGATGCGTGTGAATTATAACACAACTGTCTTCTGTAGCGATATATAAACACACACACACACATTCCTTGTATCTTTAAAAACACAAATTTTTGTTTATATGAATACATTATTGTGACGTGAACTCACATCTGTATTATGTTTATATAGATTGGAAGAATCTTTAAACAAAGATTAGTCATTAGCTAACACTTGTATTTTATGTTTTGTTAGCACACAATCACTATGTTTTTGTAACTTGAACATATGTTGTACTGTTGAAACACCCCTGTTTGTATTACACAGAACACAGGCTGTGTTGTTTTAACCCAAGGTTTTCTTACGGTGTTGACACAAATCTTGCAACATTTGGATCAGAGCTAAAGTGCCTAAGGTAATATTAGCAACATGTATATAAAACATGATAAAGCTCTAACTAGCTGAAGGTCATATTACAAAGATGTATGTAAAACATGAAAGTGTTGACGTAATAATTAAAACTTGCTTATACCAAAGAGACTGAAAATATAAAACTTGAACACACAAAATGTAGGCGGCGTCTATAAGAATATCGTAAAGTATAACAAAGATTCAGATCACAAGAATGCTTCGCATGGGAGTTTGATAAATGTGAATATTTAATAATACTTGTCATAAGACATTATGTTAGGCCTAATACATTTGTAAGTACTACATTCTTAATCTAGTCCTTTACGGATTTTCAATAATTAAAAGAGTGGATACTAATAGTATTCAATTATAGTAAATTTGTTATATTAACTATTTCCGATGACGCGTTTCGCTAAATCCAGACCCCTTCAGGCCGGCTGAGATACAACAAACAGTACAGGTCGGAACACTATTTATAAAAGCCATTTGACACAACAACAGTTGTTTTGGTGTGTACGCCTTTTAGAACCGGCGAAGAATGATTACAATCATACTTCTCATAAGACATCAGTAAACAATTGTGAATAGTTACAATCATACTTGTAATAAGACATCAGTAAAAAATTGTGAATAGTTACAATCATACTTGTAATAAGACATCAGTAAAAAATTGTGAATACTTACAATCATACTTGTAATAAGACGTTAGTAAACAATTGTGAATATTTACAATTATACTTCTCATAAGACATTAGTAAACAATTGTGAATATTTACAATCATGCTTCTCATAAGACATTAGTAAACAATTGTGAATACTTACAATCATGCTTCTCATAAGACATCAATAAACAATTGTGAATAGTTACAATCATACGTCTCATAAGACGTTAGTAAACAATTGTGAATACTTACAATCATATTTCTCATAAGACATTAATAAAAAATTGTGAATACTTACAATCATATTTCTCATAAGACATTAGTAAACAATTGTGAATACTTACAGTCATACTTCTTATGAGACGTTAGTAAACAATTCTGATGAGTTACAATGATATTTTTCATAAGACAATTGTAACCAAAGTGAATAGTTTCAAAAGCATTTTTTTCTTCTCAAATTGAAGCTATTTAACAAATGACATGTGTTTAGAAATGTGTTTATTTTGCTACTGGATGGCGCCACCATTGCAGAACATATATTCTAGTTCTTTGGTAAATGTTCAGTTCCTACACTGCATGGAGGAAGTGCTGAGAATAAATTGTAAATCATGTATGTTTCGAATATTTCAGAAGAAGATGAAACATGTCCATAATAGGGACCGTCTGTGAAATCATAAAAGGCGTTAAATAAACCGTAAATAGTATTTCAAAATTATATCTCCAGTGACTCAAGTATTAATTACGTAGAAATTCGATACATGTTTTGAAATAACATATACCACCAGGTGTAGCTACAGTAACGTGGCCTGAATAATTTACGGAATGCTAACAATGAAATGGATGATCAACCGTAATTTATAAAAGAGGATTACTAACGAACTTTAGTACGTCATTCGTAGTTGATGTTAACAAAACGTAATCCACTTGCCTTTATAAGATCAACTGCTATTTTCTGAAAAATCCAATGTCTTTAATTAAAATTACAACTGTTCTTTCCCAATTACAACCCATTTGTGTTAACATTTTTTACTCATTTATTATTTCGAACCCAATCTAATTTCTGCCAAAACGATGTTCACTCTCTTCCAAACTAAATTTACTTAAAATAATGTATTATTTTCTACGGTAAAAACCAATATATTGAAATCCATCATGTTATTAGATGCAATCCACCATGTTATTAGATGCAATCCACCATGTTATTAGATGCAATACGTCATGTTATTAGATGTAATCCGTCATGTTATTAGATGCAATCCATCATGTTATTAAATGCAATCCATCATGTTATTAGATGCAATATATTGTTTTAATAGGCGTATTTATTTATATTCAGCACAATTCATCATTTTATTCGGAATAATTCAGTGTTTTATTAGATTCAATACATTGTTTTATTATATAAAGTCTACTGTTTTGCCAGATACAACTTATAGTTTTATCAGATACAGTCCATTGTTTTAATCGGTACTATTAATTGTTTTATTATATAAAGTCTACTGTTTTACTAGATACAACTTATAGTTTTATCAGATATAGTCCATTGTTTTAATCGGTACTATTAATTGTTTTATTATATAAAGTTTGCTGTTTTACTAGATACAACTTATAGTTTTATCAGATACAGTCCATTATTTTAATCGGTACTATTAATTGTTTTATTATATAAAGTTTGCTGTTTTACTAGATACAACTTATAGTTTTATTAGATACAGCCTATTGTTTTAATCGACACTATTAACTTAGTTTATTCATTATTTATTACTTTTGTTGGATGTCACCAATGAGGTAAGTAGAGGATGATATCTGAGATCGTTGTGCAGAAAACGGACGTCTAGTTACACTCTTCAGAGTTACTTGTAAATTATAAAGATCCTTTTGTAAGCGAATGATTCTACTGTGTTAATCGAAATACGGGTTTGACTTTATCTTCTAGTTTTAACTCGAACAGCCGATCTACGGTGAGTAGAGTTGGAATGTTTAAGCAACAGCCACACTTCCTTGACAGTGTGTGAGAGAGAAATTTGTGAACTATTCATTACTTTATATAATTTCATCTAGTAGATGTGTAACATCTGTTGTACATATCTTCCCACCAGGTAGCGTGGCTGCGAGTAAAGAACCAAACGCTGATAGCGGTGCACACCAAAGTGATATTAAGGAGTGACCGTTACAGTGTGTCCCATCAGAACTTACGGATATGGAAATTGAAGATTGAAAAGGTTACACTGGAAGATAAAGGTTATTACATGTGCCAGGTTAACACTCCGGTCTTGAAAACGAAGCCTGCTTACCTAGAAGTGGTCGGTAAGTGACAAAGGGGTGCTAATGTGAAATTTCATAAAACGTTGACGTTAATTAATGTGATTAAGGTATCTCAGGAAGGGATAATTTAAAGCAAAGCAATGCATAGGCTAAAATATTCAAACTTAAGAGAAATGTATAAACGTTATGAATATGAGTTTCTTTATCATTCTTTTTAGTCAGCAAAAACAAAAACAAAAGCTATCTTCTCAGATCACGTAATCTTGCAACTTAATAAAAGTTGAATCCAATCCTCTGATTACAGTGAAGACAACCTAACAAAAGCCATCTTCTCAGATCACGTAATCTTGCAACTTAATAAAAGTTGAATCCAATCCTCTGATTACAGTGAAGACAACCTAACAAAAGCCATCTTCTTATTAGATCACGTAATCTTACAATTTAATAAAAGTTGAATCCAATCCTCTGATTACAGTGAAGACAACCTGACAAAAGCCATCTTCTCAGATCACGTAATCTTGCAATTTAATAAAAGTTGAATCTCATCCTCCTACAAGATTTTCGTAAATAAATAAAACCTGCTTGCTCAAAACGACCCTTTCAAAAATGATTACAAGAATTATCAATATTTAATAGCTTTTTGTTCGTTATCAAAAAGTCCCCCGGTGGGCAGGTGTAAGTCTAAGAAGTTACAAAGCTATGATCCTAGATTTGATTCGCCAAGTGGACACAGTAGATAACCCAATGTCGTTTTGCTCTCTACGCAAAAGGCAAAAATTACAAAAAATAGATTTTAAATCCTTCACATTGTACTTATCTACGGGGGGGGGGGGTATCTCTTTTAAATTCCTCAGTTTCCATTCCATATGAATAATGTGCTATAAATGATTTTAACTTAGACTTCCATGAATTTTCTCTACTTTGGATTGTATTTCAATAAAACTTCTTTACAGGTGGTTCTGTACATCTGGAAACCATTTTACAATCAGAGGATTGGATTCAACTTTTATTAAGTTGTAAGATTACGTGATCTAATAAGAAGATGGCTTTTGTCAGGTTATTTTCACTGTAATCAGAGGATTGGATTCAACTTTTATTAAGTTGTAAGATTACGTGATCTAATAACAATATGGCTTTTGTTAGGTTGTCTTCACTGTAATCAGAGGATTGGATTCAACTTTTATTAAGTTGTAAAATTACGTGATCTAATAAGAAGATGGCTTTTGTTAGGTTGTCTTCACTGTAATCAGAGGATTGGATTCAGATTTAATGTGGTCGTTATGACTAACATGGCTTAATATCCAGTTAGAGAGTTGGATACTTATAATTTAAACGTTAAACTAGTGTTTCTGTGTTAGTTCCTCCAGCTTTTGATAGCAGCAGTACCAGTAACAGTACTGATGTCATGGAGTACACCGAGAACGTCACTCTCATCTGTAAAGCTACAGGAAATCCTCTACCTGTCATCAAATGGTGTAGAGAAGACAACAGAAGTTTCAAAGTCGGAGATCAAGAAGGTACACTTTCTTTTATTATAAGTTTGTAGACGGCTTGAATGGGTATTGAAGAAAACTTTATTATAAATGTACAACATTTATGTTTGTTTGTG
>NW_013666085.1:25341-51073 GCF_000517525.1 Limulus polyphemus
CACAAACAAACATAAATGTTGTACATTTATAATAAAGTTTTCTTCACTATCCATTCGAGCCGTCTACAAACATATATTTTCTAAAAAGTGTGTCATCAAATTGAAGCTGTTTTAATATTAAAGTATTTTATTAATTATTCATACGGGGCTTTTCATTTACCATTTCGTAAGCTAATTGTTTTCATTATTAACTCATATATATACTCATAAATATTCCATAAAAGACGGGTGCACAGATCAGCTTGTCTTGTGTAAATTTGAAAAAGATAAGCGACAGGTCCTTTAAAACATTCTTTGGAAGAGCTAAAGACTTGGGTCACCAAGTAATCACACTATATTCTTGTGGAGGTGCATATTGCACAAAATTATGATTATTTGTTTACATAAATATTATAAATGTTAAAAATAACAGAGTAAAAATAAAACAAAGGTCTGCCTAAGTATATTTCTGTTGATTATAAGCCTAATAAAACACAACGAGACATCATTATCTTTATTCTTGCCCTAGTATGGGTATCATCGGGAGTCTTTAGTGGCTCGTTGGATTTCAAAGAATAAAATGGAGTCGAAATGCAGTTTCGACTGCTATAGATAATCTTTAACATGACTGTCATAAACGATGTCACGCCACGTTAGTGTTAATGTCGTCTGAAGTTCCTCTCTAACACAGCAGTCATAGCGAGAAAGACTCGACCTGATTTCGAGTGACCCTCTGAGGATTACAAAATTTATGCTTACGAGGAATGATGTACATATGAAGAAGTTTGTTTTGCAACAACTTTCAACTGTGTTCTCTAAGAGGAATATTTTAAACTTTGAAGATGCAAAATATTTATGAAAATGTTTAGAACTGTTAGAAAATGCCCGACACCAAGTGTATCTATGTTGTTTGAGGTGCATTCCTCCACTTAGAAAATACCTAGAAACATTAGTGACTGAATTTGTGTTGTGTTTTTTTTCTAGAATTGCCGAATTTTTACTTTTTTCACAACTTTACATCCACTAAAAGCTTCTGAAGGTTTATTGTTGTGGGAACAGTCACGATGTTCTCTAGTTATTCAAACATGGACCCATGCTGTATGTTACCTGGCTGTTGAGTCGGAGAAAACCTGTGAACTTTTGAACTAATACACAGATCTTTGGAGGAAAAACACTGGAAGTGAACTGCACTCTGAAGAAGTCCTTTATATGGTTAGTCCCAGAAATTCCAGACACTTACACACTGCCATAGTTATAGCTGAAGTTCTGTTGAGTGAGGTATTTGTTGAACTTTATGAAGAAGAAATCTATGGAACGCTGAAAACCGAAAGGGACTAATTTTTGGTCGAAGGTACTTCATTTATTACGGGAATGAAACCCGGACATGAATAGAAAACAAACACCGACAAGATACGAGTTTTTTCGTAAGAGATCTTTGAGCAAAACAGGAAACTGTGTACGTTTGGACAAAGACCAGAATCAAACCTAATGTAACTTGTTAAATAATATAAGAAGGAAAACTTCAGAGGATATACCTTGCGCTGTAGCTACATACAGATTATATACAAAACCAGATAGCATAAACAGGAGAAAACGGATGGTTTGGGTATCATAAACTGAGGGTCAGATATCCATAGATCTGCAATTGTCAGATTTCTCCAGATATGAGTTTCGAACTGAAATGACAGATTTCTTAAAGAAGGCAAAATGTAACATAAAAATATGACAACAAACCATTCCAAAATGGTGATAGATACACTGTTACGTCTGTGAATGGGAGAATTAAAAATGAGGAGTGTTGGATAAAGACGTGTATAAACGTGGCTATTATACAAGGATTGTTTACACACTGTGCAGCGTGTGCTAGCCCATATACATCAACAATTAGAAGGAGGTGAAATATGTCTTCTAAAAATGCTGTAATTTTCATTCCAATGAGCTGCATGAAATAGTTAATCAAAGGAAGCTAGTCACGTTGTAGTTATTGCACGGGATTCCTGCTAGATTGACTGTTGTCGTTGTTGCACGCAATTCCTGCTAGATTGACTGTTGTAGTTGTTGCACGATTCCTGCTAGATTGACTGTTGTTGTTGTTGCACGGGATTCCTGCTAGATTGACTGTTGTAGTTGTTGCACGGGATTCCTGCTAGATTGACTGTTGTAACTGTTGCACGCGATTCCTGCTAGGTTGACTGTTGTAACTGTTGCACGTGATTCCTGCTAGATTGACTGTTGTAGTTGTTGCACGCGATTCCTGCTAGATTGACTGTTGTAACTGTTGCACGTGATTCCTGCTAGATTGACTGTTGTAACTGTTGCACGTGATTCCTGCTAGATTGACTGTTGTAATTGTTGCACGCGATTCCTGCTAGATTGACTGTTGTAACTGTTGCACGTGATTCCTGCTAGATTGACTGTTGTAGTTGTTGTACGCGATTCCTGCTAGATTGACTGACCTTCAAGTACTTTCAGTGGACTACCTTCATGTTTCCACATGTCAGTATCACGTATTATCAGATTTTTCAATAAATTTATATATTTTTTTCTGTCTATTTCAGAAGTAAATAAGACAGAAAACATAACCTGAAAATGTTACCCTTTGTGTGGAAGATTTCGTTCAAATGTTATACGGACCATTTCCAGTCTTTTAATTCCCATCTTCTCAGTTAAAATATCTAACTATGAAAAAAAAAACATTTTTACAGCTCTTTCTAGACAAACATTCTATAAAAATCAGCTGAGATTTTAGTTATTTTCTAACGGAAAGATTGCCATCAGGATCGTCTAAATAGGGGCTTATTGGTTTTGAGAATTTTATTGGCTTTTTATCCGACTGCAGATCCAACGGACATGAGGAACAAAAATGACTACGACCCGCTGACTTGACGTCAGCATTTTGTTGGTCAGTCAGCTTCTTTTGATATTCGCTGAAATGAAATAATGTCTAGACTGAAGAATAGGGATCTGATGGGAGAGTAAATTCATTTTATTTCCCTTCATATTTTTTTATTGGTGATATTATATAAGAAAGTGTATAAAAAACTACTTTCTCAATGTTAGCTGTAGGGTTAGTTAAAATATTAACTCATAGCGATGAAACTTAATTGTTAGTATTTATTGCTAAAAGAAAACAAATTTAAACGTTCTTATGCGTACTGAAAGTTGGAAATATTTGCATTACCACCTATTTAACCTAAGAAACATAATCATAAAAATTATGACTGCTTATTTCAACGTCTTCGGACTAGTATATTATGATAACAGTGTAAGGTGAGATGTAATTGTAGTACAGTGTGAAATAAAGTGATTTATAATGTGACTGTAACACAGGTAAGATATTGTGAGGTTAGTACAGTGTAAAATAAAGTGATTTATAATGTGACTGTAACACAGGTGAGATATTGTGAGGCTAGTACAGTGTGAAATAAAGTGATTTATAATGTGACTATAACATAGGTGAGATATTGTGAGGTAGTACAGTGTAAAATAAAGTGATTTATAATGTGACTGTAACACAGGTGAGATATTGTGAGGCTAGTACAGTGTGAAATAAAGTGATTTATAATGTGACTATAACACAGGTGAGATATTGTGAGGTTAGTACAGTGTGAAATGAAGTGATTTATAATGTGACTGTAACACAGGTGAGATATTGTGAGGCTAGTACAGTGTGAAATAAAGTGATTTATAATGTGACTGTAACACTGGTGAGATATTGTGAGGTTAGTACAGTGTAAAATAAAGTGATTTATAATGTGACTGTAACACAGGTCAGATATTGTGAGGCTAGTAGAGTGTGAAATAAAGTGATAATAACTTAGGGTAAACTAATTGGAGTTTAGCAGAATTTGAGATAATTGGATTGTAACACAGGTGATATAGTGTAACTTTAGTACAGAATAATATAATGGGATAATAGCTTAGGGTGAACTAATCTGATTTTAGCAGTGTGTGAGATAATGTGACTGTAATACAGGTTGGATAATGTTTTTCTAGTACATAACTAAATAATGTGACTGAAGCACATGTGAGGTAATGTTGTTGTAGCACGGAATGATACATTATGGCTTTACCTCAGAGGAGAAAATGTGGCTGTAACACAGTTAAGATAATGTGAATTTAACAAAGAGTGAAGTAATGTGACAGTAATACAGATCAGGTAATGTGATATTTACATAGAATTAGATAACGTAACAGTAACACAGATGAGGTAATGTGATCTATACACAGTATGAGATAACATGACAGTAACACAGGTGAGGTAATGTGATTTTTTCACAGTAAGAGATAACGTGAAGGTAACACAGGTGAGGTAATGTGATCTTTACATAGTATGAGATAACGAAAAGTAACACCGATGAGGTAATGTGATCTTTACACGGTATGAGATAACGTGAAAGTGCCACAAATGAGGTAATGTAATCTCTAAGCAGTATGAGATAACATGACAGTAACACAGGTGAGGTAATGTGATTTTTTCACAGTAAGAGATAACGTGAAGGTAACGCAGGTGAGGTAATGTGATCTTTACATAGTATGAGATAACGTGAAAGTAACACAGGTGAGGTAATGTGATCTTTACATAGTATGAGATAACGTGAAAGTAACACAGGTGAGGTAATGTGATTGTAGAGTGGTTGATGTCATAGTTATACAACATCTAATAATATGGTAGTGACAAATATACAAATAACGTGACAGTAACACATGTGAGTTAATGTGATCTTTATACAGAATGAGATAGCGTGGCTGTAACACAGGATGGGATGATGTGGTAATACTTCAGTATTTTACTATGAAACGTTAACACAATAATACGTTAACAAGGACATATGATGTGGCAGTAACACGAAGTGAGATAAGTATCAATATGACGTAGTAATATCACGACATTTGAAGATGTAACGTAGCGATAGATAATACGTTAACGTTCACATAATATAAACAAGCAGCAAGATGATTTACCAGTAGCACCCTGTGATACAAGATAAGGTTAACACACGGGTGCTGTATTAACACAATGAGAGGTGATGAGTGAACATCATAATTTAAGGTAAGAAGATGGACCCCTTGCCAGCGTTATTTTTTCACTGTTACATATAAACGGAGAGGATGCGATTTGTTATTTTGAAGGATTAAATGAGGCAAACTAAGATATCTCTTTCTTTGTGAGTTATCTAATTACAAACTGTTTGAAATTTATGTACCTATAGAAATACAAGTAGTTGGGTCCTGCGTCTAATGTACGTGACCTTTGTAAGATTGTTACAAAATCAAAAATAAGATAGGAAACAGAGCTTTATTGAACCTAGGAAAGTAGTAATTGAGTAGTAACAGAGAAGGTAGTGTATGATTGGATAAACAAGTACGAGCTGTTATTCCGGTCTGTATAAGTTGGTTCGAGGACTTTTTAAAAACAGATCAACGTTTTGTTCAGACAGTTTCTCTGTACTTGGTGTAGAGTCCTACCTCGTTATGTGCCTCAAGGTATAGAGCATCAAATGGTTCTATTGTCCAGTATACTGTATCCAGAAACCTGAAACGTGATCGGACTACATGAAACGTTGTTTTCAGAAAGTCTACTAGTAGACTCTGAAAAACTACTGCCCGAGGTGATCTTGTTTTGATCAGATTAACACCTTACGACAGGAATGGCATGAACACATTTATTCCAGGATATACAGAAGAACAATGGACAGGAGACTGACCAAACAAGGTTATTTAGCAAGAAGGGATATCTGTAAACCGATATTAACCAGAATTCACTGCCATCACTGTGTTACTTGGGCAATACAATATGTCAAGTTACAGTTAGGACATGTCATTTTTTCAGATGAGTCCTGTTTTTGGCTTGTTAAAACTGATGGTAGGATTCGTGTTCGTCCTTTGCATTGGAGAACAGATAACTAAAGATTGTCTTTCCAACAGGAGGTGGTGCAGTACATGTTTGGGCAGCTATTCATCATAGTGGAAAAACTGCTCTTGATATCCTTCAGGGAAACGTCAATGACGCCCCTACAGGCATCACATGGAAAAGATATTTCTGCCATATGTCAGGGAAAGATTCCGCAATAACTCTGTTTTCCAGGATGACAATGTGTTACATATACATGACTGTTCATTTTAAGTTTAATACAAGAGTATTATTTAGTCTATATTGTGTGAGCATTAAAGCAATATTTTTAGAAGCAATAGTTATGGCAATTTTGCTTACGTAACTGTTTATGAAACATTTGTTGTATAGTTCAATTGTTATGAATTGACATCATGTTACTCGAACCTTCTGAATTTTTTTCGTTGCTGTAAATGAGTATTATTACATCATAACATCATGTACTTTGTAGAAAATTCTAAGCCTCAGTTGGGTAAATATATATATATATATAGGAGACGAGGTTAGTAGAAGTTGAAGTTAAGCTAGTGAAAGTAAAAGTGTAGTTATACTGCGTGATTATCACTTTAGCCGTAATGGGTGATTGCTAAAGCGAGTCTCACAACTTATATTGTAATAACAGAGATCGAGGAGAATACTTTATCTTGCCAAAGGGTGTTTTAAAGTAGCTGAACCCGTTTGTGTGGACTTTGACGAAAAAGAGACAATTAGTTAAAGCTCTGGATACAGCTGTGATAACCTATAGTGTAACATTTTTATACATACGTTTTATTTGTTTTGAATATATTATTTTAAAACAAGTGGATTGTATGCTGTCCGTTCATTGCTGAAATTCATCGCCAACAAGTCAAAGGCGCCTACTGAAAAGAATATTGGCCGTATAAAACCTGACAAAATGCCACTATACACAGTTCGCGTATTGTACAGGATTATCTCGACCAGGAGGTCGTTACAACATTGCCTTGGTCAACAACGTCTCCAGATTGTAACCCCATTGAGAACTCAGCAGGGAAGTTGCTAATCACGATTTTAAACCAGCTACTTAGTTGTAGCGCCTTTTAGTGACAAGTTGGGATGAAATCACTGTGGATTACATCAATAACCTCATCGACAACATGCCACGTCGCCTTGCGGATGTTATTAGAGTACAAGAAGGACCAACCAAGTTCTGAATGTTTAATATGGACTGACATAAGGTTACAGACGCTATTTATAATAATTTGTTGTTACATCTTGTCATTTTATAAGGTTTTGTTGTGACAGGTAAAATACTGAATTACAAATCTTTCTACAGGTGTCTGATGAAATTGTTTGCTGTTCTGATAAATCGTTCGTGATGTCCGTAGAACTTGTCTCATTATACAAATTACATACTTAGATGTTTAATATAACACGCATTTATCAGTTTGATAGCGCTAAGTGTACTTGTAATAATCTTATTTGTTACAAAATATGTAAACATTTTGTTTGTATCATACGACATTTTTTTTCTATATTTTTCTTTTCTCATAGTTAAACAGTATGGAGGAAACAGTATCACCTTCGTTTCGGTAACCAGGGAATACATGGGCGCTTATCTCTGCATAGCAACGAACAACGTTCCTCCTTCAATCCGACGGAGACTTTACCTCGAAGTCAAGTGTAAGTGTGTTTGAGTAATTTATCACCAAATTCTGATTAATTATCAAGTGTGCACCAGTGTGGAGTATTCCAGAGCACCGCAATTTCGAAAGTGAACAGCCAATTACTACTACAAAAATATCTGATATTACCTTCGGGCAAGTTTATACAGATTAGTCGAAGTGTACTTACAAACTGTGTAAACATCAACGAGATAAATTTTGTTATAAAAAAAATTTATATTTTGGCGAAAGAAAAGATCAGGAAAGTATTAATTGCTATAACGAATATTATCTACTGTTAAAAATACCCATTTTTTAGTATGGATTAGCTCTAATGAGCGCAAGACATATCACCCAGATAGTTTTGCTGTAAATTAGGTAAACAAAGCTTAAGAATAAATTTCTTAAATATAAGTAATCCTATTTTATGTCATCATTTTATCTATTAACTCACCAACATGAAACTTTATTTCCAACAAGGCAAATAAAGGTCGTTTTTACTTCTAGAAGTTTTCAAAATGTGAAATTTTGTTTTGTTTCTTCCTATTACTTTTACATTATTTTACCAAAAAATTGACTATTTGTTGAACTACACCTGAGCACCTTTGCTCATCAGTTTGAAATCAATAAACGTATGTAAAATTATGCTTTAGTCTTTGCTGAGCGGAGAATATACGTAATTTAAATAATCTTTACCTAGGTGTAAATACAACAAACGAATATCTGCAGTGTTGTTTCCAAGAACTTTATGATATTATTGTGAATAAACAGTAAATGGTATCTTTGCTCTGGGAAGAACTTAATATACATCATTCATTATTGTCTTTCAGTTCCTCCTACCATATGGATACCTAATCAATTTGTTGGAGCACCGCTGGGCTCAAACAGGACTCTGGAATGCTACATGGAGTCTCAACCAAGAGCAGTATCTTTCTGGCTTCGAGGAGAAGATTACATTCACGATAAAGAAGACAAGTACAAAACCTACATGGCGCAAAACACATATAAGTCCCACATGAAACTCACCATCATCAATGTGCAATCTATAGATTATGGCTTATATATATGTGCTGCAAAGAACGAAATAGGGAAATCTGAAGGCTCTCTCACGTTATACAGTATGATGTATTTATGTTTAATATAATCTAATTTTGTGATGTCATTCCTTATAACTTGATGCACCACCTATTACTTCCATGATATTGAAGATACTAAATAACTACGTGAAACTGTAACCTAGTTTTCATAGGCATCAGATCTTGATCTTCTCATTATTAGATGTATCTGTTTCGATAAAGAATATCCTTTCTCTGTTATTAGATATATCCTCTTTTTCATAGGAGATGTTTATAAAAGTTACTGTTAGTCTGTAGTATATGAAGTTTCTGGTCTCTAGTTTCAAACACCTAACGTTATTAGCCTTTTTTCTCAAGCATTAGATAGACTCATTCCTCTTTTATGAATTCTCTAACTGCCACTTTTAAGTGATTCTACTCAAATGCAAGGAATATGAGTCTGGCATAGCCTGGTGGTTAGGGCGCTCGACTCGCAATCTGCGGATCGCGAGGTCGAATATCTTCATCGAACATGCTTGTCCTTTCAGCCATGGGGGTGTTATAATGTGAGGATCAATCTTACTTTTCGTTGGTAAAGAGAAGACCAAGAGTTGGCGGTGGGTGCTGTTGGCTAGTTTCCTTCACTCTAATCTATCATTTCTAAATTAAGGAAGACTAGCGCAGATAGCCTCCGAATAACTTTGCACGAAATTCAAGAAACAAACAGAGCCAAAAATACCAATTTCTTAGTAATTGTTACCCTCATTCTATAGGAAAGACATGTTTATAACATTTAAAGATAGGCAACTTCTCAAACCTTGGTAAAGGGCATTTCAATTTGCTTATTACTTTTCATTATATTAGACGTAATTTTGTATTAATATAACCAGCCTTAATTTCCAAATTTTAATTGTCCTACCTATCCATTTAGTAAACATGTTGGTTTATTTTCTTTGATGTTTAATTATACTTAATTCTTAAAGATGATTGACATAACCCCCCCCCCCCTTGTTTATAAGAACGCTATTCCTGCTCTATGATATTTTGGAACTACATCTATTATTAAACCTGGTGAGCATAATTACACAATAAAACGTATACCAAAAAACTCGATAAACTCTCCACCCTTCACTGTATGCAGACATCGGCCTCCAAGATGACGTTTAGGCAAACTACAAGCACCTAAGTCCATGGGTGTACGGTCATGTGAATTCGCAGGTACGTCAGAGAAAGGGATAACAGGTTTTATGCTACGTGGTTCGTCAAAATATCGTTGTGGACTTACAAGTGTGACGCAGTGCATTATCCTGATGTTATGACTTCCTGACCATATGCAGAAAGAATTTCAAGTTGCATAATTGGTATTGAAACAACGCTAAATTTCAGGTTTTGATACCCGCGGAAGGTAGAGAGGTATAGCCCATTGTCTAGTTTTGTACTTAAAAGCAAACAAACGAACAAACTGTCGAAACTTTAGAATTCGCCTTTGATTTGTTGTGCACTTGGTAATGTATAAATATTTAATAATATTAAAAAACCTTTGCAATTTTAATCTGACAGAAAACCTTATTGATTTGTTTACACCAGACTGGAAGTCCTTATTCTTGCTATAAAGGATGGTAGGAAATAGCCCAATTTTTTCTAACATTCGTTCATGTACTCCCAGGCCTCGTCCAGAAATTAAAAACCCTCCTATTTTTCAAGGTATTTTTCATTTCCTGCTGGTTTCTTATCCTTCATCAACGTATCTGGGAAGAAACTTGTATTTATGAACCACGATCCTTTATGAAAGCTTTTTCATGTAAATGTGATAGTGCCATTTCTTAGCAATCACGTTTGATTTCTTGAACGGTTCCTATAGTGTGATTAATTTTCTCAATTGGGTTCTTAGATTTTATTGTCCTATCTAATTCTTTTAAAGGAGTTATGTAAGCCGATTACGTTAAAAATCAATTTCTAAAATGCTTCCTGAAAGACTAAGGTAAAACAAAATAATCGACTGTAATAACTCATAGTCTTTCCTAATAGAAGTTAGCTTTTATCATGTGGACATCAATACTAATAACATAATATTTTTCAAGGAAGCACACAGCTACTCTATGTTTCCTGTACGTTGTTGTTCACAATTTGTCAGTTTCGCACCTCCTCTGCTGTAGTTATTTCCGTTTGTCTGCTGTAAGTATTTCCGTTTGTCTGCTGTAATATTTCAGTTTGTCTGCTGTAATAATTTCTGTTTGTCTGCTGTAATTATTTCCGTTTGTCTACTGTAATTATTTCCCTTTGTCTACTGTAAATATTTCCGTTTGTCTGCTGTAATTATTTTCGTTTGTCTACTGTAATTATTTCCGTTTGTCTGCTGTAATTATTTCCGTTTGTCTGTTGTAATTACTTCCGTTTTGTCTGCTGTAATTATTTCCGTTTTGTCTGCTGTAATTATTTTCGTTTGTCTGCTGTAATTATTTCCGTTTGTCTGCTGTAATTATTTCCGTTTGTCTGCTGTAATTATTTCGTTTGTCTGCTCACCTGTATAATTTATCAAACACTTTAAGGATCAATAATTGGACTCACCGACACATTGCAATAAATGTTAATTTAAAAGTGAATTATTTTGTCATGGGGACAGATAAAATAATTTCTATTGTCACTGTTACGTATTAACAAATGATAATGTCACTGTCTGCAACAATGAAATATATTTTGAAGAAAATACAATGCCATTATTTTATAATAATACCTCTTTAAATTCGATTTGTCCTTAAGGAACAGAACAATCAACCAGCTTGAAGTCTAAGCATGAGACGAAACCCAACATCCTACCTCAAACACCAGACATTTTAATCCCACAGTTGGAAGAACGAAATCAATTAAAGGATATTTTAAAGCAAGCATACCCACAGAGTAGGTACATTTCTTATATGACATAAATGAAAAGTTAAATAAGTCTTGGAATTTCAATATCTAATCTTTTCTTATTTAGAATACTTCTTTCCAATTATATTTCTCAAGTTTTTTCTGTTATCTTTATTCTTATTCATTCCTACTTCTTAACGGAAATTGACGAGAAGTCCGGAAATGGACTGCAATTGCTATTTTGTTATCGACGCCTTGATATTTATTTAAACTTTTATGATTGAAAGTATGAATTCTGACTTAACATTTAATGGTTTTAATTCAATTGATCATATTTTCCTGATATTAGCACTCAGTTCTTTTCACATTAATCTATAATGTACTTATTAACCTTTAACCTCTCAGTTGTATTTGACAATTTTTGTGTGTATATCTAATCGCACTGAAACTCTGCCTGTTCATCACATGACGAAATTCTAGGAGCTCCCCTAAACCGTGTTGATTATTAATTCCACTGAAACGATTTCAGCAAAGTGCAGATAGAGTTAAAGACGTACAAGATTTAAGAGAAAAATATCAAATCTAACGAAATAAAATTTAGTGTTACCTAATATTTCAATTAGACATACTTACTTTGTCGATTAACACTGGATTTTATGTTTGAATTTTATATTAAAAATGTGAAAAAAAACACAAAAAACTATAGAAATCCGAGTAGGATGGTGAGAGTTTAGAGAACATTTTGTAAATTTCCAAGAGAAAAAATAACAAATGTCGCGTGTTTAGCAATATTTTGTATCAGAGGGAGAAAGAAATCATGTGAAATTGTGAAACAATTCAAGAGAGGTACATTTTACTACTGTATATCTTAACATTCCAATTAACCTCGCAACTCTCACATTTATTTTTAAATTTATTGGTTTTTTTTTCACATTTATATGCAGCTGTTACGTTAAGTGATTCACAATGTCGAAATTGAAAGTATAAAACACTTTTAGTGACGAAACATCACAATAAAATAGCTAATAATACTAAGCGCTAAGCAATGTGTAGCGAAGAGTGTGAGGGGGAAAGGATGCTGCTCTTTGGATGTAGTCAATCTTTTTTCACCCTCACAGAGTATGCATTCTGTAGGAAAACGCTCTCTTCTTTTTAATCTTCAAAAGCATTTCTGATATAAAGTTATTTTAAATGGATATTAAATAGTGCTTTTTCATGTCTGTATCTGTAGATTCCAAAGGGGTTCTTGCTTCAGAAAATCGACGCCACCCAGGAAAGGATCAATTATCAGGTCTTCAGGAACATTCACATAAAAACAACGGTAACAATAAGTTTTCTCCCATAGAGAATATTAAACTAGGTTTAGGGAAGATTTTTGTTTTCCGTAAATAAATACGATAAATATATGTAGGAAAAAATGATTGCCTTACTGGGTGTATAAAAGGTAGAAATTTGTTAACTAGTGCAAGGTAAAAGGCAGATTTTTATTGATTAACTATAAACTATGGCAGGATAAAATGTAAGATTCTATTACCGAACAATAAGCTATGTCAGGATAAGAGATAAGCTTTCATTGGTTAAATATGACTTATGCTAGGATAAAACATAGATTTGCTACTGAACAGTAAGCTATGGCAGGATAAGAGATAAGCTTTTATTGGTTAAATATGACTTATGCTAGGATAAAACATAGATTTGCTACTGAACAGTAAGCTATGGCAGGATAAGAGATAAGCTTTTATTGGTTAAATATGACTTATGCTAGGATAAAACATAGATTTGCTACTGAACAGTAAGCTATGGCAGGATAAAAGGTAAGCTTTTACTTTTGAGCTATAAACTAGTATAGAATAAGAGAGAAAATGTTGTTACTGAATTATCAAATTAGGCACAGTAAGTGGTAGGACCGAAATGTGCACTACGGTAAGACGAGAGAGATTGGTTTATAAAGCAAATAAGATAAGAGTTTTATGGCGCTCTATATTAGAGTAAGGTAAGAGGTAGGATTTTCTAGCTTTCACTATATTAGAGTAAGGTAAGAGGTAGGATTTTCTAGCTTTCACTATATTAGAGTAAGGTAAGAGGTAGGATTTTCTAGCTTTCACTATATTACAGTAAGGTAAGAGGTAGGATTTTCTAGCTTTCACTATATTAGAGTAAGGTAAGAGGTAGGATTTTCTAGCTTTCACTTATGCTATATTAGAGTAAGTTAATAGGTAGGATTTTCTAGCTTTCACTTATGCTATATTAGAGTAAGTTAATAGGTAGGATTTTCTAGCTTTCACTATATTAGAGTCAAAGGGAGAATCTAATAATCTCGTCACCTTACTTAGTTAAACAAAAATAAGAATTTTATCAAGTATTAGAATGATAAGATTATAAAAAAAGCTCACAATAGTTGAAAATAAGAAGTCGATATGTTTTTAACTGACCAATAATAATAATAATTATTATTCTTATATAACGTTCACCAAGTTATGTTATTAGCTTAGTCAGAACTGTCACTCCTCTGGATGAAATATTTTTTATTTTCCCGTTGCGATGCTACATTGATGTTTTCACGGTTATCAGCGTAGTGAATTACTACCTTATAAAGAACGAACGTTATTATTATGTTGACAGTGAAATAGGCTTGTAAATCTTTTGTCTTTCTGTATGGAGTAAGTTAACACGTGGTCAGGACCAAATAGACAAAATACACTGGAAGAAACGACACCAGTAAGTCTGGAGTTGACGTGCCGTGTATGGACGCGGTGTTCTTACAGCGCCACTGATGTAAAAAAAAAATGAGCTTTATAATTTGAACAAAAATCACTAAGCAGTGGAGATTGAGTCTAGAAACAAGGCAAAAGCGCCTGGAAATAACATTTCACACACATACAAAAAACAACATCAACAGTTGAAGAAGTAAAAGAAAACTGTCATTCGCAGATCGACCTACATAAACCAACGTTAAGAGCCTTAAATATGTTTTCGTGATTTATACCAACACTATAAATAAATGTAGTATATAACATTCATAATATAGATACATATTATCGGTGTTATATAAGAATATGAGTTGGATTAATAGATATTGCTGAACAACAACTACAATTGCGAATATTACATTTTAGAGAAGTTATTTAAATATATTTACTGGTAATTTATTATACTGTAACAAGGAGTTGGACGTTTTCTTCTGAGAAATCACTAGAAAGGAACTCTACTATGTTTATCCTGTTGGAATATGGCTCCTTGGTTACCAAACTTGTCTTGAAAGTACACTTAAGCATGTAGAAATAACGAAAGAACAAAAGGAAATTAAAAAAAATCAATCTTATAAAACCTACAGAGACGTTTAATAATACTTCCAGCGACAAATATTAGATTAGTATCTAATGATTAAAATAAAACAGGGTTATAGTAATTTAATTATATACTAGCCAGTATGAGATCAGTAACTCGTAAAAGTTTGGTTTCTTGATATCATTATAAATTGTAGACAAAAGTAATAAGAAGGTGATTTTTATGCGTGAGCTCTAGTTTACTTGCAAAAATGTTGTACGTTAGTGTTTCACGATATAAGACAGCTTGCTTTATCAAGGATGAATTAGACAAAAGATTCATTCAACTTTAATCAATTACCCTATTAAAAAGTAGCTAGCGGCAGACTTCTAGAAAATGAATGCATTGCACTGTCAGTTTAATGAAATATTCAATCTATCAAAGTCGTCTAAGCTCTACACAAATCATACACAGCTTGTGTTTTATTTTTCGAGAAAATCCTTATTATAGCTATAGCTTTAACATTATTTTTGACACAGCAGTACAACTTTAAACCGTATCTCATTAAACGTTTGATCGCTGAAAATACAGCAAACACTGAGAATTTTTCCTTTTTTCCCCATAGTAATTATGAAACGCTTTGAACTAATATCTGACTTGGAATTTACCAAATGTTTTACAATGAATATCATTATAATTTCTTTTGCTTCATAAAAGTTATGTTTCAATCTGTGTTCAAAGACGACGAAGATGTTAGCGCCACGTACCCTACAATTAACACGTCCAAAAACCCGATGTATTTATTAGTGCTGTCGAATGTACTTTGTTATACTAGATTACTTGGTTCTATTATAATTGTTATCGAGTAAGCATATAGTCTTAGTGTATCACTCACGGAAACCTTACTTAAAGAAATATTAGAAGCTGACCCTATTTTTTATTAAACGTTCCGGAAAAATCAACTTAATCATACTCTATGTTCGATATTAGTTTCTGCTGATGAAACTTTAAATGTAGTTCAGAAGTAAAACTTTTATTTATGTAATCCGAAGGTTTATTTAGTGGTTAGTGTGTAGGATCCAACGTGAGTTTTTTTTTTGGCCAATCAACTTTAAATGATGCTTAAAGAGGGCTATATTACTTATATGTTATATCTTAATGACAGTATAACACATAGCCTCTCGGTGGCTGGGCGGTAAGTCAGAGGTCTTATAACGGTAAAAATTAGGTTTTGATACTTGCGGTTGGCACAGCAGTTAGCCCATTGTGTAACATCGGACTTAATAATAAACAATACACAAACAAACAAATAATTTAAAAGTATAAAAAAAAGTTTATGCTCTATATACAATAAACAAAACAACATACCTAAGGTCATATATTCTATTGTACTAAAATGTATCCTTTTTATTAGTCTTGAACTTTATTATGTCCCTCACGAAATACAGTAGTTGATAGTCTCATGTCAATTATATGATACAGTACTCGATAGTCTCATGTTAATTATATAATAAAGTAGTTGATAGTCTCATGTCAATTATATAATACAGTAATTGATAAATTCATGTCAATTATATAATACAGTAGTTGATAGTATCATATCAATTATATAACACAGTACTTCATAGTCTCGTGTCAATTATATAATAAAGTAGTTGATAGTCTCATGTCAATTATATAATACAGTAGTTGATAGTCTCATGTCAATTATATTATACAGTCGTTGATATTCTCATGTTAAACATATAATATAGTAGTTGATAATCTCATGTCAAACATAACACAGTAGTTGATAGTCTCATGTCAAACATATAACACAGTAGTTGATAGTCTCATGTCAAACATATAATACAGTAGTTGATAATTCAACCGAAAAAATAAAAAATTACAACAACCGTCTGCCAGTAGTATCCGGAGACATCTCAAAGAAGTGACATAATCCAACTATAAAACACTAAACTGCTAGAAGTATCCGGAGACATCTCAAAGAAGTGACATAATCCAACTATAAAACACTAAACTGCTAGAAGTATCCGGAGACGCATCTTAAACAAGTGAAATAATCCAAGTATAAAACACTAAACTACCAGAAGTATCCGGAGACGCATCTTAAACAAGTGACATAATCAACTGTAAAACACTGAACTACCAGAAGTATCCGGAGACATCGTAAAGAAGTGACATAATCCAACTATAAAACACTAAACTACCAGAATTATCCGGAGACGCATCTTAAACAAGTGACACAATCCAACTATAAAATACTTCTCCGGATACTTCTGGCTAGTTTAGTGTTTTATAGTTGGATTATGTCACTTGTTTAAGATGGTCTCCGGATACTTCTGGCAGTTTAGTATTTTATAGTTGGATTGTGTCACTTGTTTAAGATGCGTCTCCGGATACTTCTGGTAGTTCAGTGTTTTACAGTTGATTATGTCACTTGTTTAAGATGTGTCTCCGGATACTTCTGGCAGTTTCATCTTAAAGAAGTGACATAATCCAACTATAAAACACTAAACTGCCAGAAGTATCCGGAGACATCTTAAAGAAGTGACATAATCCAACTATAAAACACTAAACTGCCAGAAGTATCCGGAGACACATCTCAATAGCATGTGACGTTATTCTCTACGCTCCTTACACTTACTGCAAGAGAGCTGAGTAAATATATAGGTAGAGACACAGCAGCTGTAGTGCTGTTATGTGTGAAAGGTCTGGAGTGTTAAATGAAACATAAAATATTAAATATAAAACTGTGTTGGGCCGTGTTCTTGAGCTGGATTCTAATTAGTACGTGCTGGAACCTAATTCATATCATACTTCATAGAATAGTGATTCCTATATCGAGGTCAAGATTGTCCTTCATTATGATAGGGCTATTCAGATACATTTAGTAGGGCAGTGATTGTGTGTAATGTTAAGATCTTTGCTTGTTTTGTGCACTAAATTGAAGATAGTCAGTTTTAGGTTTAATCTAATGAGGATAATATTGATTCTCCACTAGGATACACAAGAAACACGGATACAGGAACCTTACTCGTTGTTCACCGTCTTCTGACCTCTTTCTTTCTCGCCGTGTGTATTTGTTAAGCTTTCCTGTGGTAATTCCTCCAGGAATTATTCTCTGTCATAAAGTGAGTAGACTCGAGGAATTAAAGCACATTCTTCTTCTTCTTCTTTTGCCAATTTTACCAACACAAATTAATTGTGATGTGTGCTCCAAATGCCATTTGTGTTCCTGGATTGCCATCCACAGAACTCGGCTTCTCGAAAAGGGCTTTTTCAATTTGCAGTTTCTTTAAAGACTCCGTAATCCCATAATTTTACATTCTCATTTTAAGGTCCTGGAATTTAGATGTGTGCCAAAGAATGAACATCAGTAAATAAGCATTTGGTGTTTATGCATGAAAGTTTGTTAACTGTCTAATAGCTTTTGGGTTTAATATATCGTCGTTTATTTCGTCTCAGGTTTAATAATAAAGATTTTAATGACAGCACTTGTGATTTTTAAAAAGTTTTACACCCATGTCATGAATATAATATTACTGATTCTTAAAATGACAATAACTGTAATTTATCAGTTCCTGGTGTGACACAGTAAATTACAGGGTTATCTAGTAGCTTAGAGTCATGAGAAACTAAATAATGTCCATAATCTACACACGTGAAGGTTTTGTAAATTGGTAAAATCCCCACGAGGATGCCACGTGGCATGTTAATTAAGGATTTCTTATTTTACAGGAGTTTTTAGGCAGAGTACAGTATACAGCTTTTAAAGATTTTATAGGCAGTATTTGCCTGGAGCGTAAGAATTGACTACGTTTCTGTGCTGGACATTATCGCTATCCATTAGACAAAGTTTGATATTATAACAGTAATTGTGGTAATTAACGCCACATATGTGTCATATTAAACAATAATACAAACCTGAGAAGATACAGGTGAGGTATTTCAACCAATAATGTGTGATATCTGTTTGAAATATCGTACTTTTGTGGGTTATGGTGGAAATCACAAAACCTGTCTTCTCACTTCTATGATTATTTGACGGAGTAATACCTAAAATCAGTTAATTATGTTACGTTTTCTTAAAGGAAACTCTGGTCCATAAGATATTCCCATGGATGTTCCATCTGATCCACAACTTTAATGAGGATTTATTTTACATGTTTTGTGGTGTTATTGCAAACTTTCAAAAGTTTTGAGTCAACTTCAGTCAAAAAATAAATAACATATAATTTACTTGTTGATTAGATTATTTAGCTAGAAACATAAGTGAACGCTAGTTCCATGAGAAACCGCGATGGAGTATATATTTACATTTTAATGAAATTTAATCTTTTTTTTTAAATAAAATTTGCCAAGTTTCATAGAGTGAAATACGCCTAAATATATTTAGTTGTCTGAGTATTCAGTACACAGGTGAAATAGGACTTTTATGTGAAACAAACACGTAAACATTTCCAATTATATTTATTCCTTGAACATTTTTCAAACACAATTTTAGATAAATTCGAGTTTTCCTGAGTGGTTTAAGCACAAAAAGATAACGTCGTTGTATACTTGTGATGTTTGCACTAGAACTGGTGAAATGTCCGTTTTGTTTGGATACTTTTGAAAATTAATGATTATATATATATGTATGTGTGTGTGTGTGTCGAACGCTTTCATTTCGACAAACACAATTATATCTAAAAGATTAATCTTGATAAAATATTGGTGAATATATAATAATTCTTTTCATGTTTCTTTTCATAATTGTCGAGAATTCCAGTAATTTGTAGATATTGATTAAACGAATAAGCGATATCTGCTCTGTAAAATATTTTATACTTCAAATGTGTACTTGTACAAAATGATAAAATTAACACAATAAAGGAACTTCACGTGCTGTGAAGTATATAGCCCAGCTTAGACCCAGAAATGTCGTATCCAAAAACATATTTAATATTTCAGTCTGAAAAGTATTCAAATCTGATTCATAGCGTAGTAAGCTTGCTGACTTTCCACCGAGCCACTGGGAGTGTGCGACAGCCCGAAAGTCACCTAATGCAATACATGGGATAAACCGCTAGTTCAGAAACTCGAAGGTTCGGTGTTAGATATACAAGATTGTTTCAGTTTAAGTTTAATGCGACTGTTATTATTTAGATAGTATGTATAGCGCGAGTGTTAAATTTAGTTATTTTTAGAAGCGGTAGTTTAGTACAGGTTTGTTTACGCAACTATTTCCGAATCATACGTTGTGTACTTCAATAGTTATGAACTGGTGATTGTTATATTATTGTGTCATGTTACTAGAAACTTCTGAGTTTTATCATTGTTTTAATTGAGAAGTATTATATCATAACAATTAGTAGTGTGTGGAAGTTCTAGACCTCTGTTGGTGTATATATATACTCGTCGAAAATTTAGTTCGAAAATGGATCTGTACTGCGTGATTGTGAGTTTATCCAAAAAGAGCGTGTAGTGGCGATTTTTAAAGTGAAATTATCATAGACTGTATTGTAATAACAGAGTATAAGAATAATTTATCTTGACAATTGTGTTCTAAAGTAATTGAACCAGCCTATGTAGGCTTTGACGATAAAAGTGACAACTATTTAAAGCTCTAAATACAACTGTGGTAACTAACAGTGTAATGAACATTTGTATATAAGTTTGACTTGTTTCAGTATATTATTTTAAATCAAGCTGACTGTGCGCTGTTTGTTTATTGTTGAAATTTATCGCCAAAAAGTCGAAAGTGTTTTGTCTTTAATATTTTCTCACACGATGATGACTCTAATTCTGTTAAAAAGTTAGCTTAAAAAGTGAAACGATAAATAGAGCCAGACTCGAACCAAGCAATTTATAAAATCGTTATATTACAGAACTGCAGTGTTCTCCGTAGTTACTTTTCGTAACAAGCCTTCAGCTAATCATACTGAAAAAAACAACACGATAAAATGGTTGCAATTCCTTCCTCAACCAATAGCTCTATATCAAATTCACATGATCAAAGTGAACGTTCATACCAGGTTACAAAAAGACACACAACACTAAAGAAACCATACCTATATGAAATTTTCCACCCAACAAGTTTCTAACTGACTTAATGTATTATGCCCCAATTTACAGGATCAAATAATATATTTAACCCATTACAGTAATGTTTATATTTTAAGGCACGGATATATACTGACATCTAAATATCAATAATAACAAACATATTAATCCACTTAGGAAGAATTATCTTTGTTTTCTGCAGTTAATAAAAACCCTTGAAAACAATTTTCAGACTAACAATCAGGCATTTGATGAAAGTCTAACAATTACATATAGTTTGATAGGGAGTATAAAATTATAAAGTGTTAACCACTTAATAGATTCTATAATCGCTGTACTGATAATAGTAAAATGATGTGGAGGAAATACGTTGATTGTGTAATGTAAAAAGACATCTCTCTATATTTAATGTCACTAATCTCTACATTACCCAATCAACGTATTTCCTCCACATCATTTGAATATAAAGACATCTCTCTACATTAAATGTCACTAATCTCTACATTACACAATAAACGTGTTTCTTCCACCTCATTTTACTATAAAGACATCTCTCTACATTAAATGTCACTAATCTCTACATTACACAATAAACGTGTTTCCTCCACATAATTTTACTATCAAGACATCTCGCTACATTAAATGTTACTAATCTTTACATTACACAATAAACGTGTTTCTTCCACCTCATTTTACTATAAAGACATCTCTCTATGTTAAATGTCACTAATCTCTGCATTACACAATCAACGTATTTCCTCCACATCATTTTACTATAAAGACATCTCTCTACATTAAATGTCACTAATCTCTACATTATAAAATTAACGTGCTTTTCCAGATCATTTTACTATCAAGACATCTCTCTACATTAAATGTCACTAATCTGTGCATTACACAATCAACGTATTTCCTCCACATCATTTTACTATAAAGACATCTCCTTACATTGAATATCACTAATCTCTGTATTACACAGTCAACGTATTTTGCTCGAATAAACCCTCATACGTACTGCATGTGATTATAGTTCGATATACCACGAGTAATCGTTCTTGATGTGTTGTTGTAACCATAAAAATGGTTTACAACATCGTACCGTGAAGTACATGATGCTGGAATGTTGAACAGCAGGGTTGAGAAAACAGGCGTTCCTATTTCTGTAGATGAATGAAAATGTCGCACAAAGTAAAAACCTTTTTATTTGGATTCATTCGAACGGACTATATAGAATTTGATTTAAAGTTTTCTAAGATTGTTTGTTTGTTTGAAGTTAAGCGCAAAGCTATCCAATGGGCTATCTGTGCTCTGCCCACCATGGGTATCGAAACCCGGTTTTTAGGTATTCTAAGAAGAAGGAAAGAAAGTTTTATGTTAATTTATGGCTTTAAAATCCTTCAATTTGACTAAAAAGTCTCATCAATATTTTAATGTGTAGATAACACAAATTTATAAAAACTCTCATAACATAGTAAATTGTTTTCTTTCCTAGCTTTTGTTTTTTTTTTTTAACTTTCACAACATAAACTTTAACTCTCAAATTACCGACTTGTCTATATACCATTCATTGCCAGTGGGGTCCACATACACCGTCATATTCAGTAATTTCTAATTTTTGGCTGTTACAACACAACGCTCAGTGTAAAGTTTGTTTATTTACCTGAACGACACTTTATATAAGCCATGAACTGAACGGCCAGGCTAGAGTCCCGTATGGTACAGACATAGCCGTCCCTAATTTGAACGATATAAAGAGCAACCGGTACACAGAACCCGCCGCTTGAAGCACCTTCTTTTAACCATCACTCATATAAAGCACGCTAGCTGAAACTGCAAATCATGAGCACTACCTCTCGAACCTAAGACTCGGATCAGATCACCGTCCACTACACTAACTACAAAACTAAGTTCGAGCTTCTTAGTTAAAATAACTAACTAAAACATTAAGGTGAAATCATGATGTTTGTAGGAAACCCAAACATTAATCAGATGAATCAACTAGAAGATAGGCGGGATTTATTTATAATTGTTTGAGTTACTCGTCTTATTAAGATAACTGTATCCAACAACGGCAAGGATTGATAAACCAAATGGTGGATGAAAAGTTTAGAAAAAATGCTGATAAACCTGACGAGGCCAACATGTAATCCCCAACCTGGTCTATATGTAACGCACCACCTGATATAAATGTATCCCCACACCTGGTCTATATGTAACTCCCCATCTGGTCTATATGTAACCCACCACCTGGTCTATATGTAAATCCCCACCTGGTCTATATGTAACTCCCCATCTGGTCTATATGTAACCCACCACCTGGTCTATATGTAAATCCCCACCTGGTCTATATGTAACCCCCACCTGATATATACATAACCCCACACCTGGTCTATATGTAAATCCTCACCTGGTCTATATGTAACCCCCACCTGGTCTATGTGTAAACAACCACCAGATATATACGTAACCACCCAACTGGTCTATATGTAACCTACTCTCCTCTAATTATAGGGTTAACAAGTATATCTTACAAATTTGAGGCAGTAGAAAAAAATCATGATACTTCAAATCCAGCTCTATTGTGATCAAAACTGTAACAAATCTGCCAATAAGTGCAGTAAATTAAACGTTTGTTGACTATGAAACTTTAATTATCTCACATATTATAAGCAAATGTGAATTTAATGAATACACGTAGTCTGACAGCAAGCAGTGTATCTTTAAAAGGCTCATTGAAAATAGACACACGAAGATGACTTGGAGATACAAGGATTCCAGGATATTCAACACCTGATACTTTACATTCGATGTAGCCCACGTACGTTTTAAATCAGTCTTGACACTAAAACTATGATCTGTCGAACATGATTGGTACCACAGATATGGCACGGATACTAACTATTGTTACCATTACCACTCACTATTGTAACTATTGTTAGGTCATTTTACTCAAAAAGTTAAAGCTTACAGACCAATCACTAATGTGTTAGCGAACAAGTTATTAGTGTTTCTAAAAATAAAAAAGAATCCCCACATACTTTTTTTTATAAGATCTTTTTACTTTAGAAATAATACGGGATAGCAGGATACCAATTATCTTGTAGACAGTGAGTACAAATAGTACGGTTCTGACCTATATAACACATAGGTATTCAATTGAAAAATATTTCTTTTTACTCATGCGAGATATGTTTGCCATTTAGATGTTATTTTCTTTGTAAACTCATATATAATTTTAGATGTTGTTTTTAATTCAATTAGTAAAAAAACAAATTATTTATCAAAATACGTACTACATATCCCGAGGTAAGTTTGTTTGTTTGGAATTCAGCACAAAGCTACACAATAGGCTATCTGTGCTCTGGCCACCACGGGTATCGAAACCCGGTTTCTAGCGTTGTAAGCCCGCAGACTTACTGGCTACTGTGCAACTGGGGGGCGTGAGGTAAGTTACAGCTGGCACTTCAGAATGATTACATGCCAAGATAATAACTGTATATTTAAATATATAGAGAGATAAAAGTCTAAAACATATTCTAATAGTGGTGCTATAAAAGACAGAGAAAACATATGGCACCTAAAGCATCATAAGACATCATAGAACATAATAAGACACATCTGTATTCTCATAGAACATCATGAGACACATCCGTATTATAATTTAATTATGCTGAAATACTCTAAGGATAACGCACGAAACTATTTTAGTTATAAGAAAAATCAGAAGAATAAAAGACACAAAATGTTAGTTATTATTAAATGTTATATATATACTGTTACGACAGCGGCAGTCACGTGACGCTGGAAGCATGCGCGCTGGAGTTTCTAGAATTATCGAGGAACCCCGTGAATGTCCGAGTGTTTGCTAGACGCCCTCTTTTTTAGTATATAAGCCTGTCGAGAAAAGCCAGGACGATCAGAAGAGAGATAGATAGATAGATCTAGAGCAGTTGAGGTTTTAATCCAAATAATCGTGATTATCTTTCACTGAAGATAACGTTGTTACCTATGTTAACGTGACAATGTATTAGAGCTAGGAATGTATTAGAGTTCTTCATTGTCGATAAAGCTTTTACTAATACGAATCTAAATTGATAACTTACTACACATATGCCTGTTACATATATCAAGTTGAAAATATTTTTCTATTACTTATGAATTTTCTTACTTATGTTACGACAGAAGAAGTCACGTGACGCTGGTAACACGTCATGAGTGTCTAGAAGGATCAGGGAACATGACGAATACCCCAGTATTTGCTAGACGCCCTCTATTTTAGTATATAAGCCTGGCAATTAAAGCGGAGATAAAAAGGACGGCATAGATAATCGCAGACAGAGAGATATAGAGATCGATTATCGAGTCAAGCCGTAAGTAAAGTGCGTGAATCATTGTAAATCATATCGTGTGTTTAAGTTAACACTTACCGGAATTTGGCCTTTGTTGTTCCCAAACAATTATTTTCTCGAAATTAACTACACACTTCCTCGGTAGTAAGTAGTCCAACCCTAATATGCATTGGTCTTCAATGTCAGCCAAGAGAGGTTGAACTAACCAGGTGCCCTCAAGCTGAAGTCAAAGTGACTGAAGGAGTTGATGATGGTGAATCAGAACCAGGTATAGATATCAAATCAGAGCAGGAGAAGGACCAAGATTTGAAGCCAATAATTGATTTTCTAAAAGCAAGTGTGTTGCACCCTGCTTAGGTGAAGATGTCTAGCTTAAGCCCTGCAACAAAGAACTATTGGGCACAATGGGACCAGTTGAAGCTTGGAGATGGTATTCTTGTCCAGATATGGGAAACTGCAGATGGGAAAGTGACGACCTAGCAAACAGTTATACCAAGAAAGTAACGGGAAGTTGTGTTACATCAATCCCATGATAGTTTAACAGGAGGACATCTTGGAGCTAAAAATACATTGGGTTACCTATGGCTGATATTTTACTGGATAGGGATGAGGCAAGATGTGGAAGAATGGTGCAGAACCTGCAGTACATGTTGTGCTAAAAGGGGACCG
>NW_013666085.1:51936-53113 GCF_000517525.1 Limulus polyphemus
GGACCCAAGCATAAGGGACGTGCTCCAATGAAGTTATATCAAGTTGGCGCACCAATGGAAAGAGTAGCTGTTGACATTGCTGGTCCTCTGCCCCAAACTCGCGCTGGAAACAAATACATTTGTATGGTGATTGATTATTTCACCAAGTTGCCTGAGGCATATGAAATACCAAATCAGGAAGCTACAAATGTAGCTTCAGCTATTAGTGATTTCTTCTTCAGATTTGATATGCCATTCGAATTGCATTCAGATCAAGGCCATAAATTTGACTCAGCTGTGTTCCATGAGTGCTGCAAGTTGTTTGGCATACGAAAGACCAGGACAACGCCACTACACCTACAGTCTGATGGAATGGTAGAAAAATACAATTGGACACTTGGACAAGAATTGACAAAGTTTTGTAATAGCCGCCAAGATGACTGGGATGTCTTACTCTCTCCACTGTTGATGGCCTGTAGAACAGCAGAGCATGAAACCACTGGATACACTCCAGCAAAGTTGATGTTTGGTAGCGAACTTCGGTTGCCAGTGGATCGGATAACAGGATACCCACCTTACGAAGAGTTGCCTGAAAATGTGTCAGAGTTCGTGAAAGTGTTATCTGAAAGGATGGATGATATTCACCATCAAGTGCATTCAAACTTGAAAACGTCTGCTGATTCCATGAAGCTATGTTATGATAAGAGATCCACTGATGTCAGCTTTGTACCCGGAGACAAGGTATGGTTGTATAATCCCAGGAAGACCAAATGGAAGTCTCCTAAGTTGTCTTCTCTATGGGAAGGCCCATATGGCATGGTGGATCGTCTCTCAGACGTGACTTTCCGAATAAAATGTGGTCGGCGAGGTAAACCAAAGGTGGTACATGCCAACAGGCTTTGGCGTTATCACGGTCCAGGACATTTCAGTTGGAATGAAAGGAACAACGGAACAAATGACGCTGCTGAAGACATGTCACCTTAAAAAGCCACTGTCGAAGAAGAAACTCTGTCCGGTTTAGAGAAGGGAAACGGTGAAGCCGTTAATGAAGTCATTACCACTAATGTGACTGTTACCGATAATGGAACTTTTCCTGATGGAGCAGATGAACCCCACGTGAAGCAGAAGCCAATGAAACGGAGACCAGTACGGAAGAAGATACGTCCTGTAAAATTAAGAGACTTTGTTGAATTTTAAT
>NW_013666085.1:54054-60822 GCF_000517525.1 Limulus polyphemus
TCCCGAGCGTTTTCTAGGCTCCCTCTATTTCCCGAGCGTTTTCTAGGCTCCCTCTATTTTAATATATAAGCCCGGCAATTAAAGCGGAGAGGAGAAGTGACGGCATATATAATAGCAGATTGAAGAGAGATATGGAGACAGATAATTGAGTCAAGTGAGCGGTAGTGACCGTAAGTAAAGTTCGTGAATCGTTGTAAATCAGAGCGTGTGTTTACGTTAAAGTGACTGTGGAAATTATGTGTATTGTAAAGTTATATCGAGAAAGAATAAAGTAGTTTTCTTTAAGAAAGCACTTGTATCGCTGAAGTTCCTCGGGAAGAATTTTTACAGGAAATTATCAAACGAACAGAGACGTAACAGTATCTTTTACTTTATTCAATGCAGGAGATGTAACAAATAATATGCCAGAGAAACACTCGTAGACTCAGTGAATGATTTATTGAACATTTTAAATATGTACCTGAAGGTTTCACTGGCCTCCCCGTTTCTTTAAACTTTAGTTCTTCTGACCATAATAGAGTTTCCAAAATGCAAATCTTTGCCATCCAAAACGTGGCACCGAACTGACTAAAACGAAAAAAAAATCTTAAACAATGTTTATTTTCCTACTAAACACAAAGTACTTTCAGAGAACAAATGAAAAATTTACTTTCGAATAATTTCCTTTATCTATTTTTTGTTTGTTAACCAAGCTATTTTATGGACAAGGTCACTTATTTCTATGTTCAATTTCTGTTTTAAACTATGCCTTTGCGAAAGACTTACCCTCTCAATGACACTCTTCACAAACACAGACTGTCATTCCTTACACACCTATTTCTCTGCAGTTGTACGTTAAATGATGTATTTGTTTATTTATATCTATTATTTCTAAAATTCGGTCCGTGTAGTTGCGAATGATCGTTTAATCAGCTGTCATTCTTGTCAATAATTTGAGACGTTTTCTTGATACACAACGAGTTATCTGTACTACAGGTATTAAAATCCAGTTTTCAGCGTCATAAGCCTTCAGAATGACTGCTGTATCACTGGAGGGTTATATTTAGAGGAGTGTATTTCACGCAGTACGTGTGTGATGAGATCGTTCTTGCATTCATACTCCTCAAGGAAAATTCTCACGTACTCTCAGGAACTCTGCACGAAACATTTTCATTTATAAGTGTGTGTTAACTTATTTATCAAACTGAAAAACAAGAAACTTGTAACATAATATGTTAGTTGTATGAAAGACTTCAGGAATAGAAATAAATCCCAAAATGTTAATTCAATGAAATACTAGGAGACAATGTTAATTATATTAAAGACTACGAGAATAAAACAAACAAACATAGGTTCTACAGAATGGTAATTTTATGTAATAATAAATAAGTGGTATAACGAGAACCTATGTATGGCTTGATGTGACGTTGTATGAAATATATGACCTGTTTTTAAGATAACTGTACAAATCCCAACGAACCATTTCACAATAGGCTTTAAACGCTAATGTTGGATAATATTGTTACGTCTCTGGTCGTTTGTTAATTTCTCGTATAATTTCTTCCCGAGGATGAAACTTTAGTGATACAAGTCCTTTCTTAAATAAAACTAGTTTATTCTTTCTCAGTACAACTTTGCAATACACTTAATTTCCACAGTCACGCTATAACTTCAAGAAACGCTATAATTCACAACGATTTACACACTTTACTTACGGCTTGACTCGATTATCTGTCTCTATCTCCCTGTCTGCTATTCAATTATCTCCCTGCCGTCACTTTATTTGCAGGCTTATATACAATAAGAGCGTGCGTCTAGCAAACGCTCGAGCCTTCAGGAACGTTGGAGATACTCATTACGTGTTACCAGGGTCACGTGACTTCCGCTGTCGTAACAATGTTTATGTAGGTCACTTTGATTTTAGCCTCGGTCCCAATTCTAGTCTGTTACAGTGACCCCTGTCCTCTCAATGTATTTGTGACCCCTTCAACACTTGTGTGAAGTTAAGATGGATCAGTTAATGGCTTCTCAAAATGTTGAGAAATAATTTAGTTTTGAAAGACCAACGACATTCTTTCTTTATCTGCATGGACATTTCCCAAAGTGTCTGAATGTGAATCTGGACATGTCCCAAAGTGTCTGAATGTGAATCCGGACATGTCCCAAAGTGTCAGAATGTGAATCCGGACATCTCCCAAAATGTTTGAATGTTAATCTGGGCATGTCCCAAAGTGTCTGAATGTGAATCCGGACACTTCCCATAGTGTCTGAATGTGAATATGGACATGTCCCAAAGTGTCTGAATGTGAATCCGAGGGTCGATGGTTCGCTTCTCGTTACCGAAAAATCGTGCTCCGCACTTGAGCCTGGCGGGTACGCAGTAAAAGTGACTATGGGATCAAAAAAGATTAGTCTAAAAACGGTGCTATTAATGAATAGCTAGCTGCCTTCCCTCTGGTTTTTCAGCTCAAAATTAGCGATGGCTAGCGTAGTTAGCCCTTGTGTAGTTAGATACGAAACAAACAAAGAACCTTTCATTATCACGTTTAATTAGCACGAAGCAATACTGATTAACAACAATAAATTAGACTAAAGAAGAAAGTGTATTACGTTATTTGTATTGTTTAGTTAAATTCACGCTTTATTCACATAAGTATTTATATGCTATCCATGAATCGATAATCCAATAGCGCTTACACTCAAAATAGAGAAATCATTTTTCCCAGACTTTACGAACATTTGTAATTTCGGTAAGCTTTCTCGAAATCAGTTGAATACGTCACATGTAACGTGTAACAGTTGAATATGTCACGTGTACCAACTGAATATGTCAGTGTAACAATTGAATATGTCAGTGTAACAACTGAATATGTCAGTGTAACAATTGAATATGTCAGTGTAACAACTGAATTTCAACTGTTACGCTGACATATTCAACTGTTACGCTGACATATTCAGTTGTTAAACTGACATATTCAATTTTTACAGTGACATATTCAGTTGTTACACGTGACATATTCAATTGTTACTCGTGACATATTCAACTGTTACACGTGACATATTCAGTTGTTACACGCGACATATTCAGCTGTTACGCTGACATTATGTCGCCGAGTCTGATATCACCTTTCTCCTCATGAATAATTAACGTGCATATATAATTCATTTCGCTACAGAAGTGTTGTTTACAGCATGTGTATGGTTTAACCTTCCACCTGGGTTTAACCTCTTGTTGTATGAATGATTTCAAAGTGGAATGTATGATAACCACACTTGTGTATTTATTAAAGTCATTGTGGGAGGCATGAAATAGTAATATTTCGTGTGAGGTGAGTCCTAAGACGAAGATTGCTTTGACTTCTTCGTGTATCAATCTATGATTGAGAGATCGTATACACTAAGGTTACAGGTTTTGTTGTAGAAAGTCACCAAGCTTAAATGTGATCAGGAGGTGATCCTTATCAGAGTAAGCGATACGCTTGCTTTGACAGGTTGACACTTCTTATGTCTCTTTCTCTGAGAGTACTGATAGCCTTTGAGAGGCTCGAGCTTAGCAAAGCAAATAGAAGTCACGATTCGGCACGTGCATTCCGAAACACCAGATGGGCTGTCTGCCACCCGAAACCACGCCTGTCTAAGTCAATAACAGAGTATCAAGAAGCTGTAAGGAACTAATCAATAGTTATCGCGGACAGGAGTTCCTCGCCTCAGTCCTCGGAAAGGAAAAGATTCTAAGACGACAAAACCCTGGAATAAAGCCAGAGGCAAAAACTCATTCATACGGGAGTTTTTGATCATTCTTCCATTTCTTTGTCATCCGCTTGATATGTTTCCAGGCTTTATTGCTGAATGACCCCTTACTTTTCAGTTATTCGCGATGTGTAATAAACACTGATCAACGAAGAATACATAACTAGGGTTGTAACTCCTTACACTGTTTCCATCCATCAAAATAAAATAAGAAACATAAAATCAAGAGAAAAAGATAATTTGAAGCTATTCCATAAAAAATAAGAACGATTTGCTTTTATAATTGGCGTATCATTTGTTATATATATACAGTATTTCATAAAATTATATATTACTTTTAAATGTAAGGTTGATGATGCTACAAAATTTTAACTTCCGGTGAAACCGCGTCTTGTGTTTCGATTTTGTTCAATTTTCTTATTAATTCCAATAAACGTGTATTCAAATACCATTTAAACAATGAGTCTCGGCATTTAAACTTTGTAAACTACGTGGTTGGAGTGCATTAAATTAGATGTTTAAAGTTCAGGAGAAATGTTTTTTCTTTCTTAGATTGAAATTCTTGTCACTTGTTTTGATAATGAAACATTTTTTAAACATTGCTGTCATAGTCAGGTAAGGTAAAACTAAGGTAAGACTCCCATACAAAAGGGAAGGAAGACACACGAGGACAGAACGAAGTGATATAAATAAAAATCGAACTTGCGGTATTTTCAAACTGAACTGATAAACGATATACGTACCTAGTTAGAATACTGTCTCTTAACCTTTTGAGTTTGCATTGTCAATGAATCAATTCATTTGAATGTAAAAATCAAATTGATGAAAATACTTGACGTATAAACAACAAAATAAAAGAACTGCATTTTTAAAAGTAGCATGTAGATCTAACGAAGAGAAAAATCTTAAGATACAAATAAAGAAGTCTCGTCATTAAAATTTCATTCATGACACAGGAAAAAAAAAGCCATTAGGAAACAATCAAATGTCTTTTACTTCTCTGGCTATCTGTAATCGATCTGTTTTTCGACAATAAACGTTTCTTTATCCAAGAGGAGCTGTAATAAAAACATATTTAACCGAAGTACATGGAAAACGATATATTATCAAAATCTATTTAGAGTTTATGAAACTACAAATAAAGTATTCAATGTGTTTCAGCAAGTAGACAAACAATTGTTTGTCCAGAAGCCGCAAAATAAGCCTTTTAGGAATTTTGTTCTAAATTGTAGACTATTTAAGAATTTACAAAATTAGACATGGATATTCAAAACTCTGGCGATGGAAAAAAAAGCGCCTCTGATAATAAGATATAATGAATTTTCTATTTTCTTTGCATTCAGGTATTAATTCTCATGACCTTTATAGGGGGAGGGGAGGAAACAATTTTAAAGGATAATATACTTTAAGAGTTTTCACAATCCTTTCCATCTGTAACAATCTTAAAAATAGGTTATATGGAATTTAATCCCAGTTTAGAAAGGGTCTTTAGATCATCACACACAAATCTGCTTCGATAGATCAAATCTACCGAAAGCAATTTCGTTATATTTTCCATAAATGTAATACGTTGTGTATGTATGACGCCATCTATTTTCTATTTTTTGAAACAGTGGCTCGTATCAGTCAGTCGTGTTTTAATCTTCTTGAGACAATTTTGCTTGATAACCCGATAGGGTTAGATATTGTAATACACTTAATAGAACGTGAAAAACTCCATCTTAGAGGATAAACTGTATAAAGACATGAACAATTTTATTAAAAAATCCTCATAAAATAAAGCATAAAGCCTAAGAATACTAGTGAATATCTGATTTATCGAAGAAGAAGAAAATATAAGAATATATAACAGACATGGTATATATATATTTAAAAACTTGTTATATAAAAAAGCTAAATTCGTCGTAATACTAAAAAAAATCACTATAATAGATTCCTTTGAAGTTTACTTGTGTCCATAGGTGGCCAGCTCTACAGATCCCACACAAGATTTGACATTAGCGACTTACATATTTGGGTAACCATCTGAGTTCCCTGAACTTTGTTTGACCTCACAGTATATCAGGTTTTCGGAGTGAGGCCACATATCTAGCCCTTCTGACCAACATAAATAAGCTAGGTGACTTAATTGTTGTCCTGGAGAGTAATCTATTTGATTTCATATGTCTAATTATTAATTGGGCATTGTATTGTTTAACTACTATATACTAATGAGTCCTAACTAGTTTCATTGTGTGTTTGGGCTGTTAATCTGCCACCTTATTCAGGGAAGACATGAGAAATACTGTGGTTGGAGTGACCGGGTATTTCATCCTGGGTCTTCTTTATATAAGGGCTAGTGTGTTATCCACTTGTCTGTTATCCACTAACCTGTTATTTAATAGTGTGCTATCCACTAGTATGTTATCTACTAATCAGTTATCCACTAGTCTGTTATCCATTAGTGTGTTATACACTAGTCTATTATCCATTAGTCTTATCTACTAGTGTGGCATCCACTATTATGTTATCTACTAATCAGTTATCCACTAGTCTATTATCTACTAGCGTGCTATCCACTAGTATGTTATCTACTAATCAGTTATCCACTAGTCTGTTATCCATTAGTGTGTTATACACTAGTCTATTATCCATTAGTCTTATCTACTAGTGTGGTATCCACTATTATGTTATCTACTAATCAGTTATCCACTAGTCTGTTATCTACTAATCAGTTTTCCACTAGCCTGTTATCTATTAGTGTGTTATCCACTAGTCTGTTATCCTCTAATCTGTTATCCACTAGTCTGTTATCCACTAATATCTTATCCACTAATCTGATATCTATTACTATGTTATCCACTAATTTGATATTTACCACCCTGTTATCCAATAGTCTGTTATCTACTAGTGTGTTATCCACTAATCTGGTATACACTAGTGTATTATCCATAGATCTTATCTACTAGTGTGTTATCCACTAGTCTGTTATCTACTAGTGTATTATCCATTAGTTCTTATCTACTAGTGTGTTATCCACTAGTCTGTTATCTACTAGTG
>NW_013666085.1:61098-65513 GCF_000517525.1 Limulus polyphemus
TGAGGGTCGTGGGTTCGAATCCTCGTCACACCAAGCAAGCTCGTCCGTTCAGCCGTGGGGGCGTTATAACGTGACGGTCCATCTCACTATTCTTTGGTAAACGAGTAGCCCAAGGAATCCATCTTAATTAAACAAAACAAGCTAATTTGATATCTACTACTCTGGTATCCACTAGTCTGTTATCCATTAGTGTATTATCTACTAATATCTTATCCACTAATCTGTTATCCATTAGTGTGTTATTCACCAGTCTGTTATTCTCTAATCTGTTATCCACTAGTCTGTTATCCACTAATATCTTATCCACTAATCTGATATCTACTACTCTGTTATCCAATAGTCTGTTATCTACTAGTGTGTTATCCACTAATCTGTTATACACTAGTGTATTATCCATAAGTCTTATCTACTAGTGTGTTATCCACTAGTCTGTTATCTACTAGTCTGTTATCTACTAGTGTATTATCCATTAGTCTTATCTATTAGTGTGTTATCCACTAGTCTGTTATCTACTAGTCTGCTATACACTAGTGTATTATCCATTAGTCTTATCTACTAGTGTCTTATTCACTAATCTGTTATCCACTAGTCTGTTATCCATTAGTGTGTTATCCACTAGTGTATTATCCACTAGTCTGTTATCCACTAATATTTTATCCACTAGTCTGTTATCCACTAATATCTTATCCACTAATCTGATATCTACTTCTCTGTTATCCACTAATTTGATATTTACTACTCTGTTATCCACTAGTCTATTATTTAGTAATATGTTATCTACCAGTCTGTTATCCACTAGCGTGTTATTCATTAGTCTGTTATCTACTGGTCTGTTATCCACTAGTGTGTTATCTACTAGTCTGTTATCCATTAGTCTGCTATCCACTAATGTGTTATCCATTAGTCTGTTATCAACTAGTGTGTTATTCACTAGTCTGTTATCCACTAATCTGTTATCTATTTCATCTAACTATGAGTGCTTCTTTTACAGAATAATAGTAGTTGTCTCTGACTTAGGATCGAGCACTGGTAACTTAGTGATGGACCTGCTTCAGTAGCTATTAGTCAACATTACCTCGGGGAGTAAGAGCTCTTGAAGTATGTGGTAAACACCATCCAAAGTTGAAATGCCAGAGCTTAGAAACAATGGATTGCAAAATTACATTGTGCAAAGAATATCTGTATATATAAGTAATTTTAATGGTATTATATACAGTTAGTCTAGTGTGTTACCACTATCTTTTGTAACAATGGGACACACAAACACACTTACCAGGGTTATGTATTGTGGACAGGGATATGTTCAATTACAGATGGAATGACTTTTGTCATGGTGAATGAGGAAACGTGACTGAACCTAGCTGTGTAGTTATTGTTGCTTTAACTGCAACAAGGTCAAGAGCAAAGCATTTCTACTGGTGTATCTTTACAATCTAGATTCATAAAAGTGAGAAGACCTCAGCTGACTAGTAGAGCAACAGTAACTCATGATCAGATATACAAGGTGTAATGCTTCCAGTAAAGGAAACACTGGAGAAATTCCTGAAATACAAGAGATACTCTCAATGCTGAAATAGAGTGAAACTGAGGAACAAAGTTGTACAACCTTCAGATACTACATAGGATCTCATTGTGTTGACTTCAAGTAGCTGAGCAACATCACACCCATTAATGTTTTTGTTACACTTAAAATATGAATGCTTGGATGTGCTGGAAGAAATCCCCAAGATAGCGTCATAATTGTCTAAACTGCCAAAGACTGATACACATTTCCGAAGGATTGGTGTTCATGAACATACATTTTAGTCAGTGAAGTTTATTATTGTCTGGGCCTCAGAATTAGTTTGCTTTTGGAAATATTGCTCTTTCACCGTGGGACCAGTTCAAAAGGGCGTGTTATCAAATGTAACAGTTGTATTTTGACTAAAATATATCCTTGTTCATGCAAAAGTGAATGACCCCCTGCCCCCAAATAATGATTGTCGCCCACGTAACAAAGCTCGTTGTCAAACCTACAAGTTTATAAAATCTACTGACTTTTACTGACAAGCACAACCAGAGAAACTTTAAAATTTCTAATGAAATCACCTGTGTAGCATAGACTACCGTTTAACTCATACAGTGTAAAAAATGCAATCACCAGTATGTAGGACATACCGAAACGACTCTTATAGAACGTTTAACAACCATAAGTCTTCTATTAACACCAAAAACCATCTCTCTGTTGCCCAACACTTCAACCAAACTGGTCATTCTATTAACGATATTATTCTTATTAATTGCTAGTCTAAACACTGTTCAACCTTGTGGAATAAATCTAGATCTTGGAATCAGTGATTTCCGATCACTGGTTTATTCTCTAGATTCTGGAATCAGCGATCTCCGATCATTGGTTTACTCTCTAGATCTTGGAATCAGTGATGTCCGATCATTGGTTTATTCTCTAGATCTTGGAATCAGGGATTTCCGATCATTCGTTTATTCTCTAGATCCTGGGATCAGTGATCTCCGATCATTGGTTTATTCTCTAGATCTTGGAATCAGAGATTTCCGATCATTGGTTTATTTTCTAGATTCTGGAATCAGTGATCTCCGATCATTGGTTTATTCTCTAGATCCTGGAATCAATGATCTCCGATCATTGGTTTATTCTCTAGATCTTGGAATCAGTGATTTCCGATCATTCGTTTATTCTCTAGATCCTGGGATCAGTGATCTCCGATCATTCGTTTATTCTCTAGATTCTGGAATCAGTGATCTCCGATCATTGGTTTGTTCTCTAGATTCTGAAATCAGTGATCTCCGATCATTGGTTTATTCTCTAGATCCTGGGATCACTGATATCCAATCATTGGTTTGTTCTCTGTCAGAAAAATAATTTTTATTTATTTATTTTTCGAGATAGTTTGAACTTTTCTAATACTATTTATTTATGATAATTTTCCACGCCTATCTTTGGAATTGATCTGCTTAACACTTCTTTTCTAGTCACACTTCATGTGTCACCTTTATTTTACTTAAACAACTCTTAAGTATATTTTTTCTTGATCATTTCTAAAACAAAACATCTCTAACACCTATTTGTATAAAGCTCTCCTTTCCAGCCGTGTTGCACCAGAAATAAGATACACTTACAACAGTACATTGGAAAAAATACAAAAACACTTCTTGGATCTCAGGTGACCTTCGTGACGTCACTCAACTCCTTTTATATATCACTCATTCAGTTACACACCATTTCTAGTTTGTCCCTGAAGTGAAGAAGAAAGGTCCTTTTGAAAGCGCTTGGGTTATAGGGTTTTTATCGTTTTATAAAATATCAGTATATTATCTTCATTCTAAATAATTATATGAATGAATCACCGACTGTCAAGTATATGAATGAGTTACAGACTGCCAAATGTATGAATGAGTTACAGACTGCCAAGTTTATGAAAGAGTTACACACTTTCAAGTATATGAATGAGTTACAGACTGTCAAGTATATGAATGAGTTACAGACTGCCAAATGTATGAAAGAGTTACACACTTTCAAGTATATGAATGAGTTACAGACTGCCAAATTTATGAATGAGTTACAGACTGCCAAGTTTATGAAAGAGTTACACACTGTCAAGTGTATGTCAAGTTTCTGACCAAATTCTACAAATCATACAAACATGGTAAGAATCTAATACATGACTTATTTCCTCAACATGTCTTATACATTTCTTTACGGCACTATTCTCAACTACTGAGCATTAGCAATCAATTTTCCTCTTTCAGACAGTCAATGTTAATTCTAGGATATTTCGTAATGATAAGAACTACTCAATATCCTAAAGAGCGCAGTGGGTTGTAAAATATATATGTGAGTTCAACCAATACACTAAACGTTGGACAAACAGAAATAAGTCTCGTGCTAACCGAAAACGATAGTGTGATAATGCTTGAATGGGTAATGAAGAAAAACTTTAATATAAGTTTAACATAACAGCAAATGTACAACGTTTCGAGAAGGTTTTTTCATCATCAGGTACAAGTAATTTACACTGATACATATATATATACTGTATGGAACAAAGAGGTCACATGGCCGGATACTTTTGCACGACTTAGAAGAGATTTTTGGCACCCCAGGGTGTTGGTTTAGAGTAGGTGGATAACAGAGTAGTAGATATCAGATTAGTGGATAAGATATTAGTGGATAACAGACTAGAGGATAACAGACTAGTGGATAACAGATTAGAGGATAACAGACTGGTGAATAACACTCTAATGGATAACAGATTAGTGGATAATACACTAGTAGATAAGACTAATGGATAATACACTAGTAGATAACAGACTAGTGGATAACACACTAGTAGATAAGACTAATGGATAATACACTAGTAGATAACAGACTAGTGGATAACACACTAGTAGATAAGACT
>NW_013666085.1:65747-71964 GCF_000517525.1 Limulus polyphemus
GTGACGAGGATTCGAACCCACGACCCTCAGATTGGGAGTCGAGTGCCCTAATCACCTGGCCATACCGGGCCCTCGTCATTGAATAAAGTGTGATGTAATGATGTTCAGGGTTAGCGAGTAGGGGTAAGCTAGCCTGTGAGGCAAGTTATTCAGAAGCCACAAATCTTTTAGTATTGAACACATAATTAAGTTAGTTTTATTAAAGGTATATAACCTTAGGAATGAACAAAATATCTCCAATTCAAGAAGTTTGGCGTTTACCGTTTGGACGCTGAAAGCTATCACAGATATTACAGATTACAGATATTTTATTTTTATGCATGAAATAAAATATATAAGTGTTATATAAAGCTAAAATATGATTTATAGAACATGTCTGAGCAAAAAAAGATGTTTAAATGGAGTTGTATGACATTTTAAACAAAATGTTTAAAGCTGAACTGCATGCGGATGAGCCAAATGTACAAGATTGTTTGCTTGTATTTGAATATTCGCGCAAAGAGCTATCTGCGCTAGCCGTCCCTAATTTATCAGTGTAAGACTAGAGAGAAGGCAGCTAGTCATCACCACACACCGCCAACTCTTGGGCTACTCTTTTACCAACGAATAGTGGGATTGACTGTCACTTTATTACGCCCCCACGGCTGAAAGGGCGAACATGTTTGGTGGGACGGGGATTTGAACCCGCGACCCGCAGATTGCGAGTCGAGCTACCTAACCACCTGATCATGCCGGGCCAAATGTACAAGAATTTGCTATCTAAAAATTGGGCAAAGCAGCCATGTGCTAAAGAAAACGTTATGATAAGTCAGTAAAGGAGTGCAGGTTCGAGCCTGGAGAATGGGCATTGTAAACCCTCCGGCTTACGGCTGAGGCAGTAAGAAGAAAAAGAAACAGAGCAGTATTTAGGCGAAATGAAAATACCTGTCCACGACAAAATGATACAACTAGAAGAATAAAACAGAACAGCCCGTGACATAAACAGATTATACACGTGAAAAATCATAATAAGAAAAAACTGAGAGTCAAGACCATGGGGAGAATAATAAACCCAACAGTTTGTTCAAATCTGATACAAGCAAGTAAACCTGATCATTGTTGGAAAGTCAGTGAATGGATTAAAAGGGGATACAGCTGTATGAATATGGATCTTTAGAGCTAGAAGTTGAATCAAAAATGGGTTAAAACATTGCTGTAGAGATATATAAGTTAGTGAAATGGCTGTTTTTTGGTATTGTTAATAGAATTATTCAAGTGGATAAGAGAAAAATTGAGCACTTTGTGGTAAAAGTATGAAAATTGGCGCATATGCACATTTTTTGCTAAAACATGTAAATTTAGATACAGTATCATGCTATATTTGGCCTCTAGCGGCCATGGTGGCCATTTCCCAGAGTAATAGTCCGTATTTCGGAAACTAAGAGGTCTAGAATCTTCATTCCAGTGTCTACATATAGATTTTTTGGACAGTAGATGAATTCAACTGAAACATTATTAAGAGTGTCAGACTAGCATGTCCGCCATTTTTAAAAATAGCGGATATACAAACAATCAAAAACCTGATAACAGCGAATTTTGAAACCTAAAATAATTTTTCTATTGTGAAATTATTGATTTTGAAGGTTAGGGAGCTCAACAAATGTATTTTTAAGATAATTATTCCAAAATATCGGCCATTTTTAAAGATTCTGAGCATAAAGGTATTCTCCATCCTGCCAAGTCTTAGAAACCTAGAGTCTTTGATTTCATTTCAGTTTTAGATATAGCTTTTTAGAGTCACAGAGTTAAAGGAGCATTTTTGAGAGCATCAGACAACGTTTGACAGTGTCAAAGAAGGCTACCTTTTGCAACCTTATGATGTTGATATTTTGGTAAATTCTTGCATCAGTAGGTACCACAGGTTGATCTAGTCGTCGTCATAAACTTTTTCTTCTAAACCTAACGATAATACTTCTTCGACTTCCATTTTCTCAAGTAGAAAATGTGTTGCAACATTAAGTTTTCTCTTTTTCAGTCTCTAGAAAGCAAATTTCGTTAGCCCACCGACTTGACCTGTTACTGCAGTTTTAGCTACTGAATTGGTTAGCCAACGACTTAACTAGTTCTTTACGTTTCAGCTACTGACTGGTTAGCCCAACATCTTAAGCAGTTCCTGCAGTTTTAGCTACTGACTGGTTAGCTCAACGACTTAACTAAGTTTTTTTCAGTTTTAGCTATTGACTGGTTAGCCCAACGACTTAACCATTTCCTGCAGTTTTAGCTACTGAATGATCAAAGTATTTTGTTTGACAAGAAAACAACAACGAGAAACTTTGTTGTATAGTGCTTTAGAAACGCAGTAATGTTAGTACTGGATATATATTAGTCCAGCACAGCTAAACCAAACATTTCACGGATAAATTAAGGGTACAGCGTAAAAGTCACATTGCGACAGAATTCAGCATTATTCCAATCTACCTGTATGCTTCCATATAATAAAAACAGATATTCGTGGGAGGTCAAAAAGAAAAACAAGGACGCACAGTCAAGGATCGAGTATCTAGAAAAAACAAGCATGCACTACGCAACAATAGAATGTCACCAAGAGCTTTATGTTTCTGTTTTGTGATAAAACTATTAGTTCACCTGATCCACTACACGAGGCAGTGACAACAGTGATTAATGAAAGAGTTAAGAGATGTGTGATAAAATTGCTGGATACGAATCCCCCTTGTAACATTTTAGAAACTGTTCAATGCATGTAAAGTTCCCGGTGGTAATCTCGAGGATTCTTTTCACACGAAAATCAACCATGCTCATCATAACCTTAAGACAGAGGAAAGCTCATGGATGGCACCAAATATGACAGTTTTTTACTCATTTGAAGATGCAGTGATAGAGGAAAGGGGCGCACATCCAGTTGCTGAGGTTGTCATTTTTGTGAGACCAGTTAAAGCTTCAGTAAATCTAAACATTGATAGAATATGTTCAGGTATCTTTCTCCCTTACGCTAAGTCACAGCTGAATAAAACACAAGTAGACATCGTTTGGGATGATTACAGGCTGGACACATTGAAGGAGGAACCAGCAAGTAAGAGAGGAAAAGTAGTAATTCATTGGGTAGAGCCAAAGAATGTGGTGCCAAAACCTGGGCTCGCCGACAACAAGAAAGAACTGTTTGAATTCATAAGCAGAGAATTCGTCGTCATACCAACAGACAAGCAAGTCATCAGCACACCCTGCACGAAGATGTTGCATATCGGCAGAGAAAAATCACGGAAGGACTAGCCTCTTGTTCACACCAGGTGACAGATAGTCATATGATGCCCCATTTAGCACAAAACTGTTCTCATCCGTACAGTGTACAATGTCATTGTGGTGCTACACATGTTCATGTTCACACATCTGACCACATCACTAATTGCAATGTGGTGGCTTTAGACATGCACCAATGTTTCAAGTCTTCACAGTGAAAGAGGACTGCGTGAGATACTTGATGCGTCTATTCTGAATTCACTAGAGTATTTGCTGTGTGACGTAAATAAGCATAATGGGGAGATTTGTCAAGTTCTAGATGTTGTGTAAATGAGGCCAGAATATAAATGTTTGTAGGAAGAACCGAGACGTGAACAACATCTCCAGTTCATGAGGAGAGCTAAGTATCAAACTAGACATTGTTGAGGCCAGAATATAAATGTTTGTAGGGAAAACCGAGACGTCAACAACATCTCCAGTTCATGAGGAAAGCTAGGTATCAAGCTAGACATTGTTGGATTTAGGCCCTAGAACCACTCGCTGGACTTCCGCAACTAAAAGAGAAGGCTGGGTAGGTTCCAATGGAAGAAAGTGGTAGGTAATATGGATAATCTCCATGAGGCAAGCAAAATGTGTAGAGAATATTGCACATTGGTTGCATTAGGTTTTCCGAGCGTCTTGCAAGTGTATAAAAGTCCTACTGCCTTGTCAAGCCCTGTGCATAATCACAGCACCTGTACGTTAACAATGTGTAATGTCGTGACTTCTAGTGATTTTCTAAATTTAACTGTAATTAAACAATACTGTATGTTTTTTAATTCTCTGACTTCCAAAAATATACAACTGACACTGGACTAAAGGCTCTGGACTTTCAATTTCACGATTGGACAAGGTACAGGTTCTTTTTGTACGCAACCTTTATAAGTGACGGACTTCGTGGTCTAGTGATCTTGAAAATACCCTTGTTGAAATATCCGACTCTGAAAACCTATAATCTTAAGAAGAAACAAAAAGCGAGACCTCCAGGTTCACTAGCTATCGTATTTTGGGGTATTTGTAAGGCCGCCATATTCGAATGGTGGACAAGCTGGTTTGACGCACTTAAAAATGCGCTATCTCAACTCTACGACCTCAAATATAAGTATACACTGAAAAAAAAAGGTTCTAGACATTTTAGTTTTAAGGATATGATTATTACTCTGGAAAATTATCGCCATTTTGAAAAACGGCCGCAATTGGCGCTATATTTAAATTTACTAGACCACCGTGGCCGGTTGGGTCAACCACTATTCAGAGGTTATGAAGAATTCAGGCTAATTTCAATATTGCACCGAAATGAAGGTTTAGTTTGAGATAATTTAATTAAATATTTCAATCCATTCGTGTTATTCATAATTCAAGAAAAGATATTTGATTGTTGATCGGGAGTAAAAGGAAAGACCATTTCATTTTTCAAAAAAGTGAAGTAAGAAGTTTTGTAAAGAGCGCTAACGGTAGTGTGAATGTATTTTTGACTGAGAAAATAAATAAATAATGAAACAAACAAACAATCTCAGAGTTTTAGTAGTATATAGATAGGTTTTTCAAGACCTTGTTTTTGTCATCTTACGCCTTTTAATGAGGATGGGAACATTGACAGGGAAATAATGTAATAGCCAATGCTTGGCGAGAGATTTTGGATTATAAAATTTTGTTGTTGTTATCGACTTGACTTTTATTTTATTATTTGGTCTCCATAGTTACTATTTGCAAATGGTCAATAATAGTGTAGGTCCATTTTATTGTTGTTCTTTCTACGCGCCGTTATAACACATTTTCATCTCATCATTTAATTTCTGTTGTGCATATATTGTTGTATAGAAGATATTTTAAAGTGACTCATCAGGTGGAAAACGAATAGACAGATAATGGCTGGAGACGGCTTGAATGGGTATTGAAGAAAAACTTTAATATAAGTTTAACATAACAGCAAATGTACAATGTTGCAAAAAAGGTTTTGTCATCATCGAATTTGAATAGACAAATAGATAAACCGATATGTAGCGCCATATAGTGTATCTAATTTCATCTAGAAATTTTCATAAAAGTGACCCAAAAAACGGGGCTAACTCGGTAACTCGTGGCCCGATTTTAACGAAACTTGTTTTATTCTGTTTCTATTCTCATTTCTATTCTCTCATTTTACAAATGTGGCGCTATTTTGCGCCGTTTTTGCTGTATTTAATTACAGACAAGCACGCACACAAACAATCTCAGAGTTTTAGTAGTATATAGATGTTTGAGTATACTGTACATGTGTGCCTACTTACATGTTTCTGAAACAGTGTGCACGATTCATTCCTATTTTGCAAATATTCGCTGGGCTAAATAGGTCCGCTGGACTGAATTTACTGGTTTTATTTCATTGATCTATTGAGTTTCAGGTGGCTCATATACACGCAAAAAACTTATTTATTTAATATTCAGATTTTATAGTCAGTAGCTTGATTAAGAATATAACCAATTTATAGTCAATAACTTAACTAACAATAAATCCCACTTATAGTCAGTAACTTGATGAAAAATATAACCCATTTATAGTCAGTAACTTGACTAAGAATAAAACCAATTTATAGTCAGTAACTTTTCTAAGACTAAATACTGTTCATAGTCAGTAACTTAACTATCAATAAAACCCATTTATAGTCAGTAACTTGACTAAGAATATAGCCCATTTATAGTCAGTAACTTAACTAAGAATAAAACCTATTTATAGTCAGTAACATGACTAAGAATAAAACTCATTTATAGTCAGTAACTTGACTAAGAATAAAACCCATTTATAGTGAGTAACTTGTTTAAAAAATAAAATTTATTTATAGTCAGTAACTTGACTAAGAATAAATCCCATTTATAGTCAGTAACTTGACTAAGAATAAATCCCATTTATAGTCAGTAACTTGATTAAAAATAAAACCCATTTATAGTCAGTATAGTCAGTAGT
>NW_013666085.1:71974-80096 GCF_000517525.1 Limulus polyphemus
TCCACAGTCACTTTAACTTAAACACACGCAATAATTCGCAACGATTCACGCACTTTACTTACGGTCCCTATCGGGCTTGACTCAATTGTTCGTCTCCGTCTGTCTACAGTTATCTTTATACCGTAACTTCATTTGCTGACTTATATATATACAAAAATAAAGGGCGCGTAGAAAAGACTAGAGTTGCCACGAACAGACATGATCTTTCTAGAATCTCATGACGTCTTACTAGCGTCACGTGACTTCCACTGTCGTAACAGTATTATAAATCACTCAAGTTCAACGCGTTATTCTAAATTTTAGTATTATAAACCACTCAAGTTCAACGCTGAACCACCAGGGGCTCGAGAATAAAAATAAAGAAAAAAATATGTAACAATGTCTTTATTGCACACAGATTATATGCACTGCACACTAATGTTTGGAATGTCATTTTATGACTCTAACGAATCTTTTATGCCATTGAACGGATATACGAACGAAGTAAGTGCGAGATAAAATTCACTATTACAAAAATTATGTATGATAAAATTGACAAAATAAAAGTGAGTACAATGGATCACAATTGAGAGGGGAATACTAGTATTGAATTTAATTCTAAAAGTATCTGGAAATAGTAAAAAACAATCTAATAACTAATTTTAAGGTTGACATGATGCTATTTAGAGAATAAATGAACAAGGGAGAAAAGAAAACAAATGTGGGGAAAAAAATTCTGTTGCTGGATGTATTTGAGAATTTAACGAATTTCAGCAGAGGTAACAGCTGATAAATATTAGAATACGCGGTATTCCTGAAACTCAAGACCAAAATATGAAACGTAGTACGAAAGAGGAAATATTACAAATCGATTATGTACAGTCAGTGAAGGTAGGCAATTCGGATAGTGTAGATAACATATAATATAAATCAGAAAAACAACAACCATGACTTATATTAATCAAACTATATTCGATGTAAATGAAAATGGGTATGGTTAGGCTGAGAGAACATTTAAATGAACCAAATTTATGTATAATTTAACTATTAAATCAAACAAGGTAAAGGAAAGAGATTGGCGGGAACTACGTGATTTTTATTAAACGAAGGCTAGTACTCTGACAACTAGTGTAGCTATAACACTGCCAATACATGATTCAAACTGAAAACGCATCAGCATAATTATTCAAAAAAGAACTATTATAACTACCCTAAATCCTAATATTTTAAACGTTTTTGAAATAACAGACTTTCCATTATGTTGTTGGTTTTTGTTTATCTTTTGTTGCAAAACGTACAATGCTCTATCTTTAGATTGTCCTCTACGGGGAATCGAACCTCATATTTTAGAACTGTAAGTCTGTAAACTTACCGACGGTCCACAGAGGGATGTCCACGCTGATTGGTTTAGTTAGATCTTTTACTTCAATTATGAAAAACTTAATGTCAACTCTAGAGTGAACTAGATAAATTAAAATGTACTACGTTGATTTAATTAACGAGGAACTATGTTAGCATTTGGAGTAATTTCAATACTCAATAAAAAAGTGTTTTCAGGTATCCTTATCATTATTTGGAATAATTTCAATACTCAATAAAACAGTGTTATTAGGTATTCTTATCATCATTTGGAGTAATTTCAATACTCAATAAAACAGTGTTATCATATATTTTTATCATCATTTGGAGTAATATCAATACTCAATAAAACAGTGTTATCATATATCCTTATCATCATTTGGAGTAATTTCAATACTCAATAAAACAGCGTTATTAGATATCCTTATCATCATTTGGAATAATTTTAATACTCAATAAAACAGTGTTATTAGGTATCCTTATTATCATTTGGAGTAATTTCAATACTCAATAAAACAGTGTTATCAGATATTCTTATCATCATTTGGAGTAATTTCAATACTCAATAAAACAGTGTTATCAGATATTCTTATCATCATTTGGAGTAATTTCAATACTCAATAAAACAGTGTTATCATATATCCTTATCATCATTTGGAGTAATTTCAATACTCTTTAAAACAGTGTTATTAGGTATCCTTATGATTATTTGAAGTAATTTCATACTCATAAAACAGTGTTATTAGGTATCCTTATTTTCCAAATTAAGTTTTCTCCTTTACTTTTGTTATAATGTATTTGGATAGTGATATTTATAACTTACTACATTTAATGGTTAATAAAAATTGTTTACGATACTCCAAACAATGTGGATGAAAGATTTCAACCTAGTGGCATTACACGAAATGTGTGTGATAACACAGGCCTGCGAATTTAAAGTTCATAAAAGTTGTTTTGGTTTCGAATAACGGATTCTCCATAATTTAGATACGCAGATTTCGAAAATGATATTCGTTTTTATTTATCAAGTAAGAATTTTTTACAAATCGGGAGAAAAAAAACTCTTTCTTAGTTCAAATCATTATTTCGTTTAACACAACGAAAATTTGTTACTATTATGTTTATTAACAAAAATACAAACAAATTGAAGAAAAGAAAAGAACATTGATGTCAAACGAATATGTATCCTCATTCATCGTGATTTTTTGTGCGAAATATACGTCTTTTAGTCTCATAACTACGTATTGTGGTCTTTCTTTTATGTATTGCGTCTGGAGCATCTCCTTCCAATGACCAGCAGTAATCAGCCATCAGACTGATGTGCCACCTTCCCTTATCAATTTCTTAGTCTGAGGTCCAACAAAAATCCCTTCTTTAAGTTTCGCTTATGAAATAGGTGGGAATTGCCACATAGATACTTGAAACAGTCGCCATATTTGTCTAAGGCCTTAACAAACTGCTTCATCTAGCCAACTTTTATGTGTAGTGGAGGTAATAGGACTTTCTTTGTGTCAACCAAACTTTCACGTTCAATGTATTTTGATACTGGTATCAGTCTGACTCTGTGTGGTCATTTCTTCTTTATCCAATTCTGATTTCGTGCTCTGGTGTCCCATTCACACAAAAACATGGAAACTTTGTATAACCGGATTGTTTACCCAACAACACACAAAGGACTTTTAAGTCTCCACAAAGTAGCCAACCACGTTCGTTGTATTTGACCTTATTAAGAAGTAGTTCGAGATTTTCGTACGTTTCCTTCAACCGAACCGAATGAGCAATAGAAACAGATGCATATATGTTACTATTGTAGAAAGAGAACACCTTTTAGACTTCTTTTGAAGGAATCAATGAACAATTGCCACCCACTTGGTTCATAGACTTCACCTCCTAGCATTGGTATTAATTCAGCGATATTGTTGCAATAAACCAGTGAACTTTCTTGTGAAAAGTATGGTATAAACTCTTTCTCACGATTTCTGTACCAGTAAAATGATGTCCCTGCAGAAAGTAAGTTCTTAGTTCGAAGACTGCACCCAAAAATCTCTGAAGAATCCTTTGGAAAGCCCAAATCTCTCACTAAATCGTTAAGTATACCTTGTGTGAACATTTGTGGTTCATCAGACGTTTCAGGTTGAAAACAATCGCTATCATCATTTCTAATGACATCAGATTCAGAATCAAATGAAACTGTATCATGGGTCTCCAGTGGAGTAGGTATAGGAACATGAGGTTCATGAGCAACAGATCTTATAGCAGATTGAAGGTTTGGTTAAGAAATTTCCTTTTTATTTCGAGTGTTATAGCCTTGCACATTACATGAGCAAAAATAACGGTCAGTTGTTTCTGGGCTCACGCCAGACCATCGGAATTCCAAAAGGCAAATACTTTTTCTTACCTTTAGTCCATTGTCTTAACTCTTCGACACAAATGGTGCAAACTTTGTGCGGAGTTCATGATTTGTCTTGGTCCCCAAGTTTTATTCCAAAATACGCGTAATACACTTTTTTGACGAATTCTGTAATGTTTTGCTTTTGTTTCTTTAAAAACATTTTACCACAAATATAACAAAATATTTTTGGGTCATTTACACTACCTCTTGTTGACATAGCGACGAATAAATAATGCAGAAAAGAAAAAAAACAATGTCAAAGTACATGCACAAACAAATACTATCCAGAAATGACACGTCATGATTAATTAAGTTTACCGCTGAACCAACAGGGTGCTAGTTTAAGGAATATAAAAATATTATCTTTGCTTATAATACAAATGTTTTTATTTCAGGGAAAAATATATTTATTGGCAAAAATAAGATGTATGAAAACGTAGCTTAAAAGATTAGTTTTGGCTAATAAAATCTGTTTAAAAATTGATAAAGTAATTACGCGTCCATAAGACTGAGACACAGGCCAATTTAATATTTACTATAAATGGCCAGGAAAAGCCCGCATTACGAGATTAAATTTTCAAGAATACCAAACACTTATATATATTAACCTAAAACAGGTCATATACACATATATATGTTAAATATTTCTTTTTTTTCCACCCAAGATGAAATTCAATAGAGAATCTGTGACAAAGAGGCCTGATTCATTCTTTGATTGGCCGTAGCCTCTGCTATGAACTGCATATTCACCTATTCAAGGTCTATCAGCACAGCTTGGGACAGGAAACTTAACAACTACCATTAGGCCTATTATAATGGTGAAGTATATATAATATATATGGGGTTATGGGGTCAACGTATGGGGAAAAAAGGACTCAAAACCCCATATAACTCACATTTTTACTGCAAAGGGGAAAAAAGATTCAGTACTTTGTTATAAACTATAGATATTAATTGCTTAAAACATTATTAAATTTATGATAAAATTATCTAGTGTTACCTCGTATCAATTATTGTTTATTGATCTGTGGAGAGTCATATAAATTGTAAACGTGAAAATAGGAATTAATTTTCAAAACATCATAATACACAATAAACAACAGAGAATTATCTGCAACACTGAAACTCACGATCATTCATATTCATTGATTGTATAACCCAGTGGCTCAACGGTAAGGCTGAGGGCTTATAACGCTAAAAACTGAGAGTCGATACAGGCAGTGACAACAGCACAAAATATATGTTTGAGTTGCTTTATGCTCAACAAAAAAACACACACAAAAAAACGTTGATTGTAAAATGTTACCCATAGGAATAATGTACCAAATAAAGTAAGTAACTTTTATTCTTAATTATGGAAATTAATTTTTGATACCAACATTTTATTAAAAAGAACGATAGGTACAACACATAATTACACGACATTAATATTTATACAACTACTATAAATAACCAAATGCTGTCTTATAATTCACCGAGGTCCTAATGCGCCGATCAAGCTCTTCCATTATCCAATATTACTTCTACAGTTACCCCAAGGGGGCCACACCCAAATAACATTTCCATTAAGATACCCACCCGTGTTACCGAGCCAAGTTTGGCAGCTCTAGCTTGTAAGTGTGGGCATGATTACATAGCGCCATAGGGATCACGAGGGTAGGCCAGGAACACAAAGTGCGATGCCAGATTAGGGTTCACCTACCCTTAAAACCTACTCCTAGACTCTAGTTATGTCTTAGTGTCCTTAGGGGGATGTTGGTGTCCCCCTTGGTGGGAGGCACCTAATAGAGATAAGAACATCATTTTTGGCTACCTCGAGTCTGCGTGTTAAGTTTGGTTCTGCTAGCTGTAGAATTGTGGGAAGGGTTAGCTGGACATACATTCATTCAAAAGTACTAAGCTACAAAATGAATTAATATATGATACAACATTTGTTTCACAACCATCATATTTCGTTTTAAATTTTATTTATATAAACTAGACAAAATAAAATTCCTCGCCCCGTCACCTTAAAAGAACAGAATATTACAATACTTCTTTGTTATGCAATGTCTTGATCATGTTCGAACCCAATACGAGAAAGTAAATTCATTCATTGCCTTTTAAGCTAACGATAACAATAAGACATCACACGAAAAAAAGATTTATGCTATGAGATAAGAATGGAATAAAATGATTTGTTACTGAAGAGTTTTGTAACTCGATGGTTAAAAGAAGGGTAATTCTTTATAGTGGAATACGTTTTCTTCTTGTTCCTTTCATCCATTAAAATAATTAACCCCCATAATGATACATCTCAGCGTGAAGGCTAATCAGCTTGATAGCCTAAATAAGGGCCATCTACGATAAATATTATAACAGACAGGCTTAAGATAAAGCTAATGGAAACATCTTTTAAATCATCTTTTTCTCGTTTGGTAAGAGTTGTGTTCCATAGTTCCGTTTACGCACATATATATAATAATGTGTATAGAAGGTTTTTCGGAAAGCCAAATAGGAGCTGCACGCTCAGAACTAAATTGAATTACATAAACTGAATTAGAAAGATTAATCCCAAAGGACTTGTCACTGTTAATATTCTATCTACGTGGGATATAGACACTTCTTCTCGAGGTGGCGGTACTTATTTCTAGGAACTTTCCTACAACGATAGAAAGAAAATTGTTAGAAATGTTTCCTATGAAAACTAAAACAAGGCAATACAGGATATAGAGGAAACGCCATATATAACGTTATTATATTTATTTGTCTCATACATTGGAAGTACGTAAGTAACACCTACAAGAGGAAAAGTGTAAAAAAACACTGAGTCATTATCGTTCATTTCTATGTAGCATGTGGCCATGTGGAATATACAGATCCAAGTATTGTTGTAAGACCATGTAGGATACACATATCTAGTTATTGTTGTAAGATCATATAAAACATATAAATCCAACTATTGTTGTAAAACTATTTAGAATAATAAGATCCAAGTATTGTTGTAAGACCATGTAAGATACACAGATCTAGTTATTGTTGTAAGATCATACAAAACATACAAGTCCAAGTATTGTTGTAAAATTATTTAGAATATACACATCCAAGTATTGTTCTAAGACTATATAGGAAACACAGATCTAGTTATTGTTGTAAGATCATATAAAACATACAAGTCCAAGTATTGTTGTAAGACCATGTAGGATACACAAATCTAGTTATTTTTGTAAGTTCATATAAAACATTCCAGTCCAACCATTGTTGTAAGACTATTTAGAATATACAGATCCAAGTATTGTTATAAGACCATGTAGGATACACAGATATAGTTATTGTTGTAAGATCATGTAGGATACACAGATATGGTTATTGTCGTATAGCAGAAACGGCTGGTATGGGTATTAAAAACTTTAATTAAAATAAAGTTTTAATACCCATAACAGCCGTCTCTGCTATACATTTTTACTTCAAGTGGGTTTCTCGTCATCTTTAATGTTATTGTGGTAGGATCATGTAGAACATATAGGTCCAAGTATTGTTGTAAGACCATCTAGAATATATAGATCCAGGTATTGTTGTAAGACCACGTAGGATACGCAGATCTAGTTATTGTTGTAAGATCATATAGAATATATAGATACAGGTATTGTTGTAAGATCATGTAGAATATATAGATACAGGCCTGGTTGTAAGATCATGTAGAATATATAGATACAGGTATTGTTGTAAGACCATGTAGGATACACAGATCTAATTATTGTTGTAAGATCATGTATAACATACAGTTCCAAGTGTTGATGTGAGATCATGTGGAATAAATAGGTACAGATATTGTTATAAGACCATGTAGGATACACAGATCTAGTTATTGTTGTAAGATCATGTAGAATATATGGATACAGATATTGTTGTAAGACCATGTACGAAACACAGATCTAATTATTGTTGTAAGACCATGTAGGATACACAGATCTAATTATTGTTGTAAGATCATGTAGAATATATAGATACAGGTATTGTTATAAGACCATGTAGGATATACAGATCTAGTTATTGTTGTAAGATCATGTATAACACACAGTTCCAAGTGTTGATGTGAGATCATGTGGAATATATAGATACAAGTAGTGTTATAAGACCATGTAGGATACACAGATCTAGTTATTGTTGTAAGATCATGTATAACATACAGTTCCAAGTGTTGATGTGAGATCATGTGGAATAAATAGATACAGATATTGTTATAAGACCATGTAGGATACACAGATCTAATTATTGTTGTAAGACCATGTAGGATACACAGATCTAGTTATTGTTGTAAGATCATGTATAACATACAGTTCTAAGTGTTGATGTGAGATCATGTGGAATATATAGATACAGATACTGTTATAAGACCATGTAGGATACACA
>NW_013666085.1:80117-81125 GCF_000517525.1 Limulus polyphemus
CACAGATCTAGTTATTGTTGTAAGATCATGTATAACATACAGTTCTAAGTGTTGATGTGAGATCATGTGGAATATATAGATACAGATACTGTTATAAGACCATGTAGGATACACAGATCTAGTTATTGTTGTAAGATCATGTACAATATATAGATACAGGTATTGTTGTAAGACCATGTAGGATATACAGATCTAGTTATTGTTGTAAGATCATGTATAACATACAGTTCCAAGTGTTGATGTGAAATCATGTGGAATATATAGATACAGATATTGTTGTAGGACCATGTAGGATACGCAGATCTAGTTATTGTTGTAAGATCATGTATAATATATAGATACAGATATTGTTATAAGACCATGTAGGATATGCAGATCTAGTTATTGTTGTAAGATCATGTAGAATATATAGATACAGATATTGTTGTAAGACCGTGTATGAATCACAGATCTAATTATTGTTGTAAGATCATGTATAACATATAGTTCCAAGTGTCAAGGTATTGTGACAGGATCATGTAGAATAGAAAAGATCCAGGTATTGCGGGTAAGACCATGTAGAGTATACATATGCCAGTACTGTGTAGAATATGCAGTTTCAGGTATTATGGGTTACCAGAGAAAAACAGTTTTATTCTATAGATTGCGTAGAGCAAACACTAACATAAATATGTATAAATATGGCTCTTTTAATAAAATAATGTACTTTTTTCATGGTACTAGAATGTAATAAATAATGTTACTAAGTTAAATGAATATTTTATTGTTGAATGAAACCCAAATAATGATTTCAGGTAAGATTGTATTAGGTCGTCAAGAAATTAATGTCGTTTTTTTTTAGATGAAAAAAACGGAACAACTTATATATCAAAACAAAACCTTTATTTAATGAAATAGTCTTCATTCTTATCGATGATGCTTTTCCATCTCACAATCAGGTTGTTAATGCCATGATTGACTTTGAAGCAAAAAATATGTCGATGTCCTCTTTAACATCTTCCACATTTG
>NW_013666085.1:81212-83597 GCF_000517525.1 Limulus polyphemus
TGGAGAATATGGTGGGTGGGGAGAACTTCCCAACCCAACTCCATAATATTGTGTGGCGTCAAACGTGCATTATTGTGGAGAAGACGAACGCCTTTCCGATTGACGAGTGAAGGGCGTTTCTGATGGAGAGCTTGATTTAAACGTTTCAGTTTATGACTTTAGATCTCTGTATTGACAGTTCGCTGTGGATTGAGGAGTTCGAAATGAATTACTCCTTTGATGTCCCACCAAATGCAAAGCATCGCTTTTTGCGGATGGAGTTCAGGTTTTGGGGTCGGAAATGGTTTTTGTCTGGGACTGAGCCATTGTTTTTAGCGTTTAATATTCGCATAGAGAATCCATTTTTCATCATCGGTGACAATTCTGTCTATAAGTGGTTCATGCGCCTGAAGAGACGAAGCAAAGTTCACACGTTGGAAACGATGATCATAAGAGTTCGTGAGGCACCCAAACACCTTCTTTATGGAGTTTTTCCATATTCCTTAGATGTTTACGTATTGTGTCATAAGAGACATGCAATATCAGGGCCATTTCACGAGTGCGTTGCCTTGGGTTAGACTCAACAAGCATCTCCTGAGCATCAATATCAATTCCAACATGTCAGCCCTTGACATCACAGTTTTAAGGCTAAAGGCATCTGAACAAAATGTGCTGAACCATCCTTGACACTTACGAACGTTCATAACATTTCCATAAACGTCTTTGATATGCTTTGTGGCTACAGAGGCGTTTTTTCCCTTCTTGTATTCAAACATCATTACATGCCGAATGTGTGTCTCGTCGTGTGCCATCACTATAAGAGATTAGAGTATTCTAAACTTCACATATTATATAGGCTAGTTTAGCGTGACATTTAGGCGGTTAGCTTAACTAGTATACGTAATGTACGTTTTTTTTGGGGAGGGGGGGTTAATGAAAGTGTTCCAAAAGCGACATTAATTTTTTGACGACCTAATAATTTAGATACTTTAAAATAGTAGTTTTAAGAAATCAAAGATAAGCAATAACAGTGACTGTGTCCTCTAAACTTTTTTTTTCTATCTAGCGAAATAAATGCTTTTGTTTAGCATGAAACCGAAACTTAAAAAGTGAAACCAGAATTATGATGAAAACGAAAATTTTTAGCTCTGTTTTCGTGTATAAACTAGCAGTTTGGGATCAGGAAAAAACATTTTTCTGTTGTGTCAGTGGTACGTTTGCAGACTTTAAAGAGTAAAATCCGGGATTCGATTCTCCGAGGAGAAGAGAGCACAGATAGCCCAATCTACAGCTTTGCGCTTAAAAAAGTAAACAAACAAGAAGAAAAAAAAATACGGAAAAAGTCTCCATATGAAAGAGTGTGTTCAAGGAAGTAATTTTTCCCTAGAAGACCCGGATGTACGATGAAGAGTATAGAAAATATTGGTTGGGACGAAGAAAGAGGCCTAGCATAGGAAAAATGATGGTCATATTCAGTGCACGGTTTGAATTAATCATACAGGATATTTCTCATTCTTCAGTAATGGCGGGAAGCCGGAAACAGATGACGTAACAGTCATGGGCTAGTAGAAGTAAGAGAAGTGACACTAACAGGTCTGTAAGATACATACATACATATATGGAAATAGCAGGTCCTTCTGTATATATGGATGAAACTAACTGCTTTTTTTCTATCTACTAAAGAGCTTCGAAGTACGGTTAACATTTTTATGTAAGACATAGATGCGAAATAATATCGTTAAGGTAATAGCTAATGAAAAACAACAATGCTATGCTTATAAGCTGGGTTATCGTTACACCTTTACAACTGTGTTATCAATACATCTTTACAACTACACTATAATTACATCTTTACAACTGTGTTATCAGTACATCTTTACAACTACGTTATAATTACACCCTTACAACTATGTTATCGGTACACCTTTACAACTGTGTTATCGTTACACCTTTAAAACTGTATTATCAGTACATCTTTACAACTACGTTATCATTACACCTTTATAACTGTTATCAGTACACCTTTACAACTGTGTTATCATCACACCTTTACAACTATGTTATCACTACACCTTAACAACTATGTTTTCATTACACCTTTACAGCTACATTATTATTATACCCTTAAAACTATTGTTACAACAGCGGAGGTCACGTGACGCTGGTAACATGTGATAAGTGTCTAGAAGGTTCATGAAGAGGCGAGTGCATTCTACACGCCCTCTATTCTTGTATATAAGCGCGGCAAATAAAGCGAGATGATTAATTCGATAGAACACACAGAGATAAGGAGACAGATAATCGACACAAGCCGTGAATTATAGCGTGTGTTTAAGTTAAAGTGACTGTACACTGATCCTATGGATTGCAAAGTTGTATTGAGGAAAAATAAACTAGTTTTATTAA
>NW_013666085.1:84136-85237 GCF_000517525.1 Limulus polyphemus
GTTGTCAGTAGACGACAGGCATAATTATAGAGCACTGGTAGTTGTTCTAGAACTCAGGTATGGAACCCCAAATCAGTCCGAAGTCTACAGGGCAAAGTTTAGGACTAGAGTCCGTGCTAAGGGGGAGAGCCTGCAAGAGCTGACACAGGATTTGAAAAGTATGGCACACAAAGCCTACCCAACTGCACCACCCGATCTCCTCAAGTTGTTACAGAGGGATCAGTTTGAAGATGCCTTGGACAGTCCACAACTGAAGATAGAAGTAAAGCATGCACACCACTCTACTTTGGAGGATGCAATGGCCAGAGCTCTTGAATTCGAATCCTATGTTAAGTCCAGCACAGAGGTACCAAGGTTGGTACTGTCATCAGGATTCAAGGCCAGAAAAGGTCAGCTATCAGAGAGGTTTGAAGGACTTTGCTGGCACAAATCTGGGCACAAGAAAGCTCAATGCTGGAAACTTCAACACAGGGAAGATGCCACGGCAGGAAAGGCTGCTACCAAGAAACGTTGTTGCAACTGTAGAGAGCAATTACATTAGAGGAGACAGTGTAAAAAGAATACTACCAATAAGTCAGCCTCGGGGAATCCAGTAGTGGTTGGTGTTGAGGGATGCCCACCAACCCCCATCATGAAAGTCCCAACAACTAGGTGTAAAATGCTAAACACACATAATGTCTACGTGACAGGAAAGCTGGATGGGCAAAAGTGCAACTTTGTCATAGATTCTGCATCTCAGCAAACCCTTGTGAGTATCAAGATGCTGGATCACAAAGTAGTACCAGAAGCCATACAGAAGCTCTGTGGTGTGACAGGACATTCTGCAAGGTTGTGGGGACCAGTGTGGGTAACTACTGAGTTCATGGGCATAAAGGACAGACACAAAGTATACTTGGCTGACATTGAAGACCAATGCATAATAGGGTTGGACTACTTACTACCGAGGAAGTGTGTAGTTAACTTCGATAACATGACGATTGGGAACAACAAAGGTCAAATTCCAGTAAGTTTTGCTGTATCTGTTTATTTCCATGTCACAGCACTTAAGTCAACTACAATACCCCCTATGTCAGAGAAGATAATTTGGGGTGGAATAAAAGA
>NW_013666085.1:86237-93629 GCF_000517525.1 Limulus polyphemus
TATTTCACAATCATAGATTGATATGCATGTGATAGGAACATTTGGGATAATATTTCACAATCACACATTGATATGCATGTAGTAGGAACATCAGGGATAATATTTCACAATAATACATTGATATGCATGTGGTAGGAACATCTGGGATAATATTTCACAATCATACATTGATATGCATGTGATAGAAACATCTGGGATAACATTTGACGATCATATATTGATATGCATGTAGTAGGAACATTTGGGATAACATTTCACAATCACATATTGATATGCATGTGATAGGAACATCTGGGATAATATTTCACAATCATACATTGATATGCATGTAATAGGAACATTTGGGATAATATTTCACAATCACATATTGATATGCATGTGATAGGAACATCTGGGATAATACAACTGGACTCTGGGACAGGAATTGGCAAAGTTTTGTAACAGCCGCCAAGATGACTGGGATGTATTACTCCCTCCACTATTGATGGCCTATAGGTCAGCAGAGCATGAAACCACTGGATACACTCCAGCAAAGTTGATGTTTGGTCGGGAACTTCGGTTGCCAGTGGATCTGTTAACAGGACGCCCACCTTATGAAGAGTTGCCTGAGAATGTGTCAGAGCTAACTTATGATAAGAGATCTACTGAAGTCAGCTTTGTACCAAGAATCAAGGTGTGGTTGTATAATCCAAGAAAGACCAAAGGGAAGTCTTCTAAATTGTCTTCTCCATGGGAAGGCCCATATGACATAGTGGATCGTCTCTCAGACGTTACTTTCCGAATAAAATGTGATAGTTGAGATAAGCCAAAGGTGGTGCATGCCAACATGCTTTGGCGTTATCATGGCCATTACATTTCAGTTGGAATGAAGCGAACAACGGAACAAATGACGCTGCTGAAGACGTGTCACTTGAAAAGCCACTGTCGATGAAGAAACTCTATCCGGTTTTGAGAAGGGAAACAGTGAAGCTTTTAATGAAATTACTACCACTGATGTGACTGTTACCGATAATAGGACATTTCCTGATGGAGCAGATGAACCCCGCGTGAAGCGGAAGCCAACGAGACGGAGACCAGTACAGAAGAAGATACATCCCATAAAATTAAGAGACTTTGTTGGATTTTAATTCTGTGTTTGTAAATTCTGTACATTTAATTAAGTTATGGTTAATTATCTATTGGTTTAATGTAAGTGGCTATTGTTCGGGACGAACAATACTGAGGAAGAGGCAGTGTTATGACAACGAGGGCACGTGACGCTGGTAACACTTGATAAGTGTCTAGAAGGTTCATGAAGAGGCGAGTGCATTCTAGACGCCCTCTATTCTTGTATATAAGCACAGCAAATAAAGCGAGATAATTAATCGGATAGCAGATAGAGAGATAGGGTAATAGAATCAAGCCGTAAGTAAAGTGTGTAAATCATTGTGAATTATAGCGTGTGTTTAAGTAAAAGTGACTGTGGAAATTCTGTGTATTACAAAGTTGTATTCAGAAAGAATAAACTAGCTTTGTTTAAGAAAGGACTTGTATCGCTGAAGTTCCTCGGGAAGATTTTTTTACGGGAAATTAACAAACGACCAGAGACGTAACACTATGTTATCATTACACCTTTACAACTACGTTATACTTCTGAAAGAATGTCAGCATGACTAATGTATCGTAAGTTCTATACTTAAGTTAATAGTTCTATACAATATCTTGTTTTACTTTGCTGGCTTTTCAATCGTATGATAAAGAACAACACATCAAAGATCGCAGAGTTACTTTTTATTATGACTTTGCTAAAATAATCAAAACTTCCGTAATTCATTACATAACATTTTTTGAATTACACAATCAGATCTTATGATTCTTGTCACGCTTACAAATGTATCAGACCTTATTATCGTTGTCAGTCTTTTAAATGTGTTAGATCTTATGATCGTCGTCAGTCTTTCAAATGTGTGAGATCTTACGATCGTTGTCAGGCTTACAAATGTGTTAGATCTTATGATCGTTGTCACGCTTACAAATGTGTCAGACCTTACGATCGTTGTCAGACTTACAAATGTGTTAGATCTTATGATCGTTGTCAGTCTTTTAAATGTGTGAAATCTTATGATCGTTGTCAGGCTTACAAATGTGTGAGATCTTACGATCGTTGTCAGGCTTACGAATGTGTTTCCTTCAGTGAACCTTATCAACTTAAGCGTTTTAAACTATTTTCTAGTTGTAGGTCACTATAGGTCACATTGCTATGACAATGTCTAAAACCACGATTTAAACGATTTGGGAGACAAAATTGTTTGTTAGTTTATTCACCCGAACGATAGTTTAGGTACACAGTTGGCTGAAGGGCCATATCATGGTAACTAAGGTTAGGCATAGCCGTACTTAATCTTGTACGGTAGACCACTGACATAAAGAATAAAGCTTATGTCTGATACCTTTTTTATTGTAGAATAAAACGTATATCGCAGACTTTTAAAATAATGCTGATGACTTATACCTTTGTTATTGGATAATAAAACATATATCATTGATATACAAAATAACGCTAATACCACGGTCTTACCCTACATCAACTTATTAGATAAATCAGTAACTTTTATATCAAAATTTCAACTTATAGTCACTAAGAATTCTGAAAATCGTTTACTATTTTTCGGTTACTTGAAAGAGAAGAATAAATGTTGACGTCATTATTAAGGCTCTAGGTTCTTGGAAGAAACCGAGCAACTAACAAAAAGTGTTGATATCTGTAAACAAATGGTTGTTAACACGTTATTAAGCCTCCTTCTAGAGCTAATGAACATATATGATTTGACAAGTGTTTCATCAGCCCATTTGACTGAATTAGTAAACATCGCTTCAACAAGTCACTCGTATTTAACTGAACGACACACAATAATACTCCTGAAAGACTTGGAATTAGGATATTTTACAGAGCAATTCTTTAAGAAAGAGTTTCTAGTAGAATGCATATTCTAAAGATAATCATGGCTGGATATTACAGAATGATAATGGGCGGAAATAATCCGAAAGATTCAAAGCCAGTACTTCTTTTGGTCTTGTTGGTTCCCTCAAGTCTGCATTTCTTTGTCATTATTAAAGATTCCCACTGTATTGCTTCCTTTAACACTACTACACCATTATGTTAGGGATTTGTATCTCCGTATCATAGGTAAGTCTATATAAGCTATTCATTGAACGTTTTATTTATTATTATCACTCTTGATTCTTCATGATCAGCTAGTGATCCATGATCACAGGTAGACTTTTCTAAGGCGTTGTTTCTTTGAATATTTACCATTATTTATAATTATAGATCTTTGCTTTATAAGTTGTTCACTCTCACAAATTATCAGTCAATGTTTGTTGGTCTTAAATAAATTTCAATAAAATTTGTTTCTCACGGTACACTTATCTTTCTCAACAAATTTTCTTAAGACATTATTTCTTTAATTCCTTTAACTTTCTCTGTTTAGTGGTTTAAATTTCTTGATCATAGTTATAAGTTTATTTCCGTGAAATATCCATTGGTTTATATGGTACATATATGGTTTACATGGTACATATATTTGTTCGTTTGTTGAACTTCCCACGAAGCTACCCGAAGGCTACCTGCACTAGCCCTGCATCATTTTTAAAGTGGGGAGTTAGAGGGAAGGAAAGTAATTAACCCCCACCGCCAACTATTGACTACATTTTTTCCATCGAATAGTGGAATTGGTCGTCACATTATAACGGTTCCTAGAGACTGAAACGGCGAGAATGTTTGGTCATGATCGCGACCCGCAGATTGCTAGTCGAGCACCTTAAACATCAGACCGATATGATACAAAAATATGTTTTTTATTTACACTTCTCATCAACTCATATTGAGAAATAAGTTCTACGTTAAATGTCATAAGCTCGGATTTTTAACATTCTTTAAATATGCTTTCACAGGATAAATATATAAATTCAATGTTCTATAGCCGTTGTGCTACCTTCAAATTTGTATTGAGTTTTGAAGAAACTATGCTACAAGAAACCTGAACATTGGTAATATATACTTGTTATTTAGCACTTACTACCACATGATCCTACTTACTATCCATAATGTTTGTTTGTTTTTAGTACAAAACTACTCTACAGGCTATTCGGACTTAGTTCCTGATTTTAACGTTCTAAGTCTGCAAACCTACGATAACCAGTCGACGCACTCTCCAGAATGATAGGCTTTCATACCAAACTTGAAATAGCACATGGAGTGAGAGATAGAAAAAAAAAGACGAAAACAAAATTACTGTTGATATGGATTACAGCTAAAAATGGCTATTCAGATTGTATTCGTGGATATCAAGATGTCTCAAGTCCTTACTCTTACACTAAAACTGAACTTGTAGATATGAACGGTTCTTCTTATTTTTACACTTTATAAACCGCACTGTAATATTCCATGGTTTTTTGGTCGTTTTATTTGTTTCACTAGAAAATTGAATGTTAGCAAATACAAAGATTGAGTACATAATATTTTAGAATCTCATTACATTGCATGTCGCCAAGTCCGGTCATGCTCTATCTGACGAGCTTGCATCTTCACAATTGTCCTGCAGCGTAGTTTTCATAATCTGTGAAGTGTATGAGGACAACGGTCCCTTAGTGCCTACCTCAACAGTTCGATCGCTCATAAATCCATTGGCAATATATCAGGCGTTTTGACTGGTATATGTCTTCATAAGAATAAAATGAATACCCGTTTTCTTTATGCTCGAACTGGTTGAGGTATGGGACGGTTGAATATGTGGTAGAAGCAACTTGTGTACGTGTGACATGCATTGCTTATTCTGAGAGAGAATTTACTTTTTTATGTTGCGTACTGTTGTTTGGAGTTAAAGAATTTCCTCACCGACCTTTACATTTTTGGATTCTCATATGTTGTAAGACGCTGCACTTTGCTTACCTCAGCTGGGATATGACTTTTGCAGGTCTCTTCTGGATGGTCGTGGTACACAAATCTGATTCATGCTCGCTTGATTTCCAATACCTTAAATACAAGGGATATTTCCGTCTTAGAAATTTAAAATCATTGATATAAACACATTATCTTCTGAGTGTATGAATATTTTATGTCGGAAAGAGTTGTTACATAACCTTCCTTTAAGCAAATAAATTTATCTGGGATTGCAAACAATGTTAGATGTATTGCTAATACACTCCGAGCCACTGAGACCTTATATCGGATGTGACTGTCTAGAGACTTGCTGATTTACATATTCGAAATCGTTATAATATAGCGTATAGAGAGGTGTTTGCCAAAATTATTTCTTGTTTCAAGTTCTGCCGGTAAATTTTATAAACACAAATTCCTCTTTTGAACAGATGCTTTTACCTTCATTACTCTTGAGACAGTGCTCTCGTACAAATCTCATTAGTCTAGTAAAGGGAAGACACTGAACACGCTTGCGAATGTCACAATTTATAATAATTAATTTAGACATAACGATCTGCCAAGTACAATGTTTCTGTTTGTTGACACTGAGATCTTAACATTTTAGTGTTAACACGAATAAAGAAAATTCATGTTACACAAGGTTCTAGACAAACTATTAATTAAAATACTATGGTAAAGTTAGCATCGTTAATTCAATAAATTTCAGCCAAGCTGCTGTTATGCGTCGGTTTTTACGATCTGTATAAAAGCGGATAGGATAATTTTTAAAAGAAAACGTAACAAATGCCATGTGACAAGTCGAAGATATTTAATCGACATTCAGAAGCCCCCCAATGACACAGCGGCATGTCTGCAGACTTATAACGCTAGAAACCGAGTTTCGATACCCGTGGTGGGCAGAGCACAGATAGCCAATTGTGTAACTTTGTGCTTAATTTCCAAACAAACAAACAAAAGCATTCAGAAGATATCTTTAAATTTGTAGATATTTTTCGGTGAAAATTCTACAGAAGAGTCATCTGTCAATTGGGTGATTTGATTCTTTCTCTTTGCGACTCTTCATTCGCTATCATAAGAACAGAATAGTAGATTAAAAGTTTACTATTAAAAATGTAAAACATTTTATTGAAAACATTCGAGGCTAAAAATCGGATTAGAAAGTAAACAGCAGAAAATTAAAAGCGTAGCTAAGAAACTAGTTGATGAGGCTGTATATTTAAATGTGCTGAACTGTTTATTTGTCTAATATATCATTTCACAGATTTTGTATCACGTAGATTATATTCTTCTTGTAGAAAGGGATCTGTTACTTATATCAGGTAGAATACATTCTTCAAAATAAAGGAGCCAGAGGTGGTTGTTACTTGTAACTTCAACATGCTATACAAGTGTGGTTGATGCTGTTGCCCATGTCAGCATGAATGTATTATTGTAATTACAGGTTGTATTATTGTAATTACAAGTGTAGTTGATGCTGTTGCCCATGTTGACATGAATGTATTATTGTAATTACAAGCGTGGTTAATGCTGTTGCTCATGTCAACATGAATCTATTCTTGTAATTACAAGTGTGGTTGATGCTGTTGCCCATGTCACCATGAATGTATTATTGTAATAGAGATGAACATGCTCTGCCAGTACGAGAAACCATATCAGTTTAAATACATCTTTATTTAGTACCTAGTTATATTACCTTGAACACTCATTTGAGACTTTTGATTATTTCTCCTAAGGAAAGTTTTTTTTTAAATATTTATCTATAGATCATTGAAGAAGTCCTTTGAGTGTATATGAAGTTATAATGTATATCAGTTTGAATGTATTATACTGGATTAGACGAGTCTTTTACCTACAGTAAATAAAACAGTTATAGAACCACACGAATGATGCATATGTAGTGCTACAATGAATAATGACAACTGGAATACGAATGTATTAACGGTACAAAACATAATCCAAGAAAATATTATCCCAGATGTTCCTATCACACGCACATCAATGTGTGATTGTGTAATATTATCCAAAATGTTCCTATCACATGCATATAAATGTATGATTGTGAAATGTTATCCCAAATGTTCCTACTACATGCACATCGATGTATGGTGCTGAAATATTATCCCATATGTTCCTATCACATGCATATCAATGTATGATTGTGAAATATTATCCCAAATGTTTCTATCACATGCATATCAATGTATGATTGTGAAATGGTATCCCAGATGTTCCTATCACATGCATATCAATGTATGATTGTGATATATTTTCCCAAATGTTCCTATTACATGCATATCAATGTATGATTGTGAAATATTTTTCTACCATCCCATCAGACTGTGGGTGAAGTGGCGTTGTCCTGGTCTTTCGGATGCCAAACAACTTGCAGCATTCTTGGAACACAGCTGATTCAAAATTACGGCCTTGATCTGAATGCAGTTCATATGGCATTCCAAATCTGAAGAAGAAAT
>NW_013666085.1:94066-113149 GCF_000517525.1 Limulus polyphemus
CTACATGCATATCAATATATGATCGTCAAATGTTATCCCAGATGTTCCTACCACATGCATATCAATGTGTGATTGTGAACTATTATCCCAAGTGGAATGTTCATCAGAATGACAAGTGAAGAGGAGCCAACCTATACTGGCGATAATGCTAGTGTTGCTTTTGTTACACTTCACCAGAAAACAAATACTCACCAGAGGCTGTTAACTGATGATGAAGCAATTGGATTCTTGTTACTTGTTGGCTCAGCTTGCTGATCTATTTGTGTGAGAAAAAAGGCCGACTGGGTAGAACCACAATTATACCACTACACAGCTACAGAAGATGCACTCTCTTGTACAATTGTTCTGTAGGCTTCTCTGAGAATACCACATTATTTTAACACACATGAGAATTTTATCTAATAAGACTGAATTTTTTCCTTTAGTACAGATGAAAGTTTTTACCTATATCAGTCTGAATGTGTTATTCTATTGCATATGATTCTGTTACCTATATCAGTTTGAATGTGTTATTATATTGCTTATGATCCTGTTACTTATATCAGTTTGAATTTGTTCCTCTTTTACATATGATTCTGTTACCTATATCAGTTTGAATGTGTTATTCTGTTGCTTATGATCCTGTTACTTATATCAGTTTGAATGTGTTCCTTTATTGCATATTATTCTGTTACCTATATCAGTTTGAATGTATTATTCTATTGCTTATGATCCTGTTACTTATATTAGTTTGAATGTGTTCCTCTATTGCATATGATTCTGTAACCTATATCAATTTGAATATGTTCCTCTATTGCATATGATTCTGTAACCTATATCAATTTGAATATGTTCCTCTATTGCATATGATTCTGTTACCTGTATGAGCAGAAATGTATTCCTTTATTGTGAATGAGATTGAATTTAATATGTTGTTCCAGCTGAAAGGTGAACTGTTAATACAAACAAGGTTGTTATTTCTATCAGTCAGGTTGGAAGTGTTTTTCTAAGACTGATGATTATCTTAACTAAACCAGCTTAAATGTGTCCTAGAACTGATGATGGTGACATATATATCAACTTAGAAATGTTGTTTTCAGCGTGTATGAGGCTGAAACCCGTATTTACTTGATTGTATTCTTCTAGAGAGTATATGGAAGTATATTAATTGGTTATGCTAGTGCAGGTGAGGTTGATACCTATATAAGTCTGAATGTGCTCTATTATTGGCTATGAGGCTATTAGCTAAATTAGCTGGATCAACTGTTTCCTGTGAGGACAATTCTGATTCCTATACATCTTTATAAAACAACACGTTCATGTCAATTTAAGTGACAGACTTGTCTTCACCATAATAATATATTCGATATGATATAGATAATAAACTAATATGCACAAGAAAACACATTGAAGTTGATATAGGTGAACAATCCAAACTCGTCCATATTTAAGTTTTTTTATAGATAACAAGCCCATTCATTCACAAAGAACATGTCAAAGCACATGGAGGAAACAGTTTCGTCAAAACTAGAAAGCTAAATGAAACAGATGAAAGAAAGAACTGAAAGAATGTGTTAAAACTTGTATAAATATCAGCTTCATCTACACCAGAATAACACATTCAAGCTGATATAGAACACATCTTTATCTGTGCTAGCAAATATTAAAGCAGACATGGGGAACAACTTCATTTGCCTTACAATAACACATTCATGATTGTATAGATGTAATATGGCCAGTACCTCCATCTGTGTGAAAGTGAAACGTTCAAACTGATATACGAAAGAGTCATGTCCACACTAGAAAAACAATCTTTGAGCTAATAGTCATATCTCTTTTATCCACACTATGATATCATTCAACTTAGCATACCTCATACAAGGATGTGTTAAACCTGATATGTGTAATACCTTCTTTGCACTATAAGAACTTATTAAAGTTCATATAAGTAACAATCATATAGTTATTGAATTAAAACAACACAAGTTGCATCCACAATATAACCGATCAACTGTTGCATACTTCAAAATGAAATGGGTGATAATGCTATTCCATATCAGAACATACTGGTTAAGTTATCAGAATCAGAAGCAGGCTTTGCAAAACTGTCAGACTCGTATACTAGATGAATTATGGAAAGCTAGCTGGGAGGATTGTATGCTTTGTACATGACAGCCTTACAACATAGCCTTTGGCAATAGAAAGTATGCCGTGGGAATATTGTCAAGATGCATGTTCATCAGATTAGGGCATGACCATACATAGACAGTAAGACGTAGTGAGGCTCCAAAATAGATTTAATATAATGAGTTCATGCACTGTAATACAAATTAATCTGTTAATTATATCAGTATGTACGTGTTATTCTGGCGTGGAGGAGACTGTTTCCTAAATTATCTTAAATGTGTCCTAATACTTATGAAGCAGTTACCACTACTAACAGCAACATATCATCTTAGAATGATGCGAATTATACATATTAGAGCTTATATGTAAGTATCTAGAGCAGTTGAGGTTTTAATCCAAATAATCGTGATTATCTTTCACTGAAGATAATGTTGTTACCTATGTTAACGTGACAATGTATTAGAGCTAGGAAATATATGATGTTGATAGAGTTCTTCATTGTCGATGAAGCTTTTACTAATACGAACCTAAATTGATAACTTACTACACATATGCCTGTTACCTATATCAAGTTGAAAATATTTTTCTATTACTTATGAATTTTCTTACTTATGTTACGACAGAAGAAGTCACGTGACTTTGGTAACACGTCATGCGTGTCTAGAAGGATCAGGGAACATGAAGAATACCCCAGTATTTGCTAGGCGCCCTCTATTGTAGTATATAAGTCCGGCAATTAAAGCGGAGATAAAAAGGACGGCATAGATAATCGCAGACAGGGAGATATAGAGACAGATAATCGAGTCAAGTAAAGTATGTAAATCGTTGTGAATTATAGCGTGTGTTTAAGTTAAAGCGACTGTGGAAAATTAGTGTATTGCAAAGTTGTATTGAGGAAGAATAAATAAGTTTTATTTAAGAAAGGACTTGTATCGCTGAAGTTGTACGGAAAATTAATAAACGAACACAGACGTAACACTTATATAGAATATGTTCTTCAAATACAGATGTGATTTTTCTCATATTTTGTTTCAATTAAGGCTGTTTCTTAAATCATGTTTAAAGTGTTTTTCATGTGCTTTTAGTATTTACATGTTTCAACTTGAATGTGCTCTTCGACAGATGACACTGTTTCTATACAATCTTAGAAGAGTTATTTCATTGTGGAACAAGTCCTTACTTAAACTGTCTTGGTCATGTTCTTTCATTGCATATCAGGCTGTTACTCATGTCTGCTTGAATTAATTATTCTAAAGCAGATAAATCTATTACATATATCACCCTGAATGTGTGTTTTAACAGGAATCAATTACATATATCCTCATGAATGTGTATTTTAAGATAAATCTATTACATATATCACCATGAATGTGTGTTTTAACATAAATCTATTACATATATTTCCATGAATGTGATTTTTAACCTAAATCCATTACATATACAGTATATTACCATGAATATGTGTTTTAAGATAAATCTATTAATTATATCACCATGAATGTGTGTTTTAAGATAAATATATTACTTATACCACCATGAATGTGATTTTTAACCTAAATCCATTACATATATTACCATGAATATGTGTTTCATAGTAAATCTATTACATATTTCACCATGAATGTGTGTTTTAAAATAAATCTATTAATTATATCACCGTGAATGTGTGTTTTAACATAAATCTATTACTCATATCACCATGAATGTGTGTTCTCAGATAAATTTCTTACATATATATCACCATGAATGTGTTTTAACATAAATCCATTGCATATATTACCATGAATGTGTGTTTTAGAGTAAATCTGTTACCATATATTCTCATGAATGTGTATTTTAAGATTAATTTATTACATATATCCCCATGAATGTGTGTTTTAACATAAACCTATTACATATATTATCATGAATGAGTGTTTTAGAGTAAATATGTTACATATATCCCCATGAATGTGTGTTTTAACATAAACCTATTACATATATTATCATGAATGAGTGTTTTAGAGTAAATATGTTACATATATTCTCATGAATGTGTGTTTTAACATAAATGTATTACATATTGCACCATGAATGTTTGTTTTAACATAAATCTATTACATATATCACCATGAATGTGTCTTTTAATATAAATCTATTACATATATTTCCATGAATGTGTGTTTTAACATTATTTCCATGAATGTGTGTCTTAACATAAATGTATTACATATTGCACCATGAATGTGTGTTTTAACATAAATCTATTACATATATATCACCATGAATGTGTCTTTTAATATAAATCTATTACATATATTTCCTTGAATGTGTGTTTTAACCTAAATGTATTACATATTGAACCATTAATGTGTGTTTTAACATAAATCTATTACATATATCACCATGAATGTGTCTTTTAACATAAATCTATTACATATACCATCACGAATGTGTAATTTATAGTAAATCTATTACATATACCACCATGAATGTGTAATTTATAGTAAATCTATTGCATATATCACCATGAATATGTGTTTTATAGTAAATCTACAACTTATATCACCATGAATGTGTGTTTTAACATAAATCCATTACATATATCACCATGAATGTATGTTTTATAGTAAATCTATTACATATATCACAATGAATGTGTGTGTTTTGTAGTAAATCCATTACATGTATTACCATGAGTGTGTGTTTTAACATAAATCTATTACATATAGCCGCATGAATGTGTATTTTAAGATAAATTTATTACTTATATCACCATGAATGTGTGTTTTGTAGTAAACATATTACATGTATCACCATAATGTGTATTTTATAGTAAATCTATTACATATTTCACCATGAATGTTTGTTTTAATATAAATCTATTACATATATCACCATGAATGTGTGTTTTAAGATAAATCTATTACATATATAGCTATAAATGTTTGGAATGTGTATTTCATCTTGATATCTTTACTGACTTTATCGTGTTGAATCTGTTCACCTAGTGAAGACATGGCTGTTACCAATAGTAGCTTTAAATACTTCTGTTGTAGGTCAGGTTAACACGTACTTCATGGCCTGGTGAATAAGGTACTCGACTTGCAACTTGTGGGTCATGGATTCGAATCTCCGTCATTCAGCCAAGAGAACGTTATAAAGAATCGGTCAATTCCATTATTCGTTGGTAAAATAGAGCTCGGAATTTGGCGGTGTGTGATGTTGCCTAGGTGTCCTCCCTCTTGTCTATCACTGATAAATTAGGAACGGCTATGGCAAATAGCCCTAGAGTAGGTTTGCGAAGTTCAAATGAAACCAATCTAAACCGAGACATACTTCAGCCTCAATGTGTTATTTTATTACACACTGTTATCATTATGAGGTTGAATGTGTTTTTCTAGTAGGGATGAGACTGTTCTCTGTATCACAAAAGCTTTATTCCAGCGTAGGTAAAGCTATGAACGAGATCAGATTGCATAAGATTCTCTATTGTAGGTAAGGCTGTTACATCAGCTCGAATGTGGTGTTATAGTATATATAAAGGTTTGATTACAACGTGTTAGTTTAGTGCAGAAAATCTTTAATGACGCTGTTACATGTGTAAAACTACAAGTAATTTTCAACACTACATGAAGCTGTATGTGAAGGGTGTCGAAAGTGATCTACTTCTGCTAACGAGCTTGTTTTATGAACCCATTGAAAATGTGTTCTTCTGATGTGGTTGATGCTACTACCTGGGTAGGATTGAATGTGTAGTTTTAATGTTCTTTTATTGTGAAATTATGCTATTTCATATATCACGTTGAACGCACTCTTTCTAGTGCAGATGATAAGTATACCATCTTGTACACTAACTTACATACATTAGATACAATCGTTCAATTTCTTGTATAGAAGGTGTTCAGGGTGAGATATATTAATAAGACTAGGCTAAAACCTTTTATGTAATTTAAATACATTCCAAATCATGAGTTTGACTAACATTCATTAAAAAAATCATTAGGTGTAAGAATATCAGAACTGATAACAGTCATAGTTTTTAAAAATCGGACATGTAGCTTTTATATGTTGTTGTGTTATCGCTATTATACTAATGTCGAACATCAAATAGCATTCCGAGCTTTGATTAAGTTTACGTTGTTAAACTATTAAAGACATTTTTCTATTTGTTGTTCTCTTATTTACTATTGTGAAAAGTAGATAAAACTTTCTTTAGTCTCTGACTCAAACATGACTTGTTTAACTTTCAAGTATGACTCGAAGACTCACAGTTTTTGATCAAGTAACACAAAATAAAGAAGACTACAATCACGGAAACTTCTAGAGAAACAAAAGTATTAAATCTGGAATTTAAAAAAAAATAGTGAAAGATGCAATGAAAGTGGAACCACTGATGACAAGCCCGGGGCTGGAAGACCACCTAAGCTTTTGACATGCAATGTTAAGTACTTCAGGCTTACTTCACTCAGAGACTGACATAGCTGTAGCAGATGCCTTACTGCAGAGCTTAAAGGAACCACAGGTGTTGGAGTTTTACTTTCCACAATGTATTACAAATCTTTTCAAGAAGAAATGAAAGATTCCATTGCAGCAAGAAAGCCTTTATTTTGGAAAAGCAAGAAACAAAAGAGAATTAAGTTTGCAAAATCCCCATAAAAATGTACAATCTGTATGTCGAAAAAAGTAAAATATTCTTATGAGTCAAAGTCTGATATTTTTGTAAGCAACAGACTACAGTATGCTCGTTACAAGAGTAGCTACATATTAAAGGAAAACTGCAGTCTTCAGTTAACCATGTTAGAAGTATTATCGAATTAAGAAGATATTTGCTGAAGTTGATTATCTTTACCGTATTAAAGGAATTTTGGATTCTGCTCCACAGATTGTTTGTTTGTTTGTTTGTTTTTAATTATGCACAAAGCTACACAAGGGCTATCTGTGCTCTGCCCACCACGGGTATCGAAACCCGGTTTCTAGCGCTGTAAGTCCGCAGACATACCGCTGTGCCACTGGGGGGCCTGCTCCATAGAACCAAATACGTTTCATGGAAGAAATGACAATGATCCCAAAAATACAGTTAAACACAACTTTAAAAGGAATGAAGCCTTTGAAACTTTTGGATTCTTAATGTGGCACCCAAAAAGCCCCAGACCTTAATATTATTGGGTGTTTGTGTGGAACTGTATTGGTGGTAAAAGGGAGCTGAAATGAAAAAGGAATTCAAGACATCTGAAATTAAATTCCACTGAGTATGCTCCAACAGCCTGAAGAAATCTTTCCTCATCGGATTCAGGAAGTGATTTTTTTCTAAGGGTGGTCACAAAAAATATTAGAGAAATAAGTTAGCTATATTTGCTTTATATACATATTTTACCTACAGACGCTAGGAAGTTCTGAAATACTTCCATTAAAATGAACTCTAAGTGTTTTGAACTTACAATACACGGTAACTATTGACTGATCTTCAATTTAGGCATAGTACTGTGTTCTTTTCTAGTTCAGATGAAGCTGTTACTCCTATCACCTTCAAGGTATCCTAGTGAGCAGTACGCTGTTATCTATATGAATTTTAATGTTATCGCTGTAAAGTTGAACATGTTAGTGATAGCATGGTATATTGAATAAGACTTTGATGTTGATGAAAGCTTACAAACCAAACGTTAGCATACCTTCAGCTATACTTTGATATAATTGGCTGTTTTTAAGAAAAACATAGACAAATAATTTCAAATTCTAGCAGGGCCTTACTTGCCCAAAAACATAAACAAATAGTTTCCAATTCCAGCAAGCCCTTACTTGGCCAAAAAACATAGACAAATAGTTTCCAATTCTAGCAAGCCCTTACTTGCCCCAAAAACGTAGACAAATAGTTTCCAATTCTAGCAAGCTCTTTCTTTCCCCAAAACATAGACAAATAGTTTTCAATTCTAGCAAACCCTTACTTGGCCAAAAAACATAGACAAATAGTTTCCAATTCTAGCAAGCCCTTACTTGCCCATATACATGTCATATCTCCAATAGATGCTTGAGAATTTGGTCTATTTAGAAATATAAAGTTTATGATATTTAATGTAATGTTGGCTTTGCTGTATTCCACAGAAGCTTGTTACAGTGGAAAGTGTATTGGTCAGCAGTGGTCCATAATCACGATGATGGACGAAATAGTTCCAAGAACAGTATTATGATGGTAACACATGTTTGATGAAGTTGAAATGTCAGCGTATGTCTAAGAAGGTAAATATTCTGGACATAAGTAAGATAATTCTAGTCAATGTGAGTAAGTTTCATTATCTATGTTTTAGTTATATTGTGAAACACGTTGACGACGTGTTTAATGAAATGTAGTGGAAGAGTTAGTTTGAACTATCTAGATATTGTAGCACTGTGAAACACGTGGTTCAGCTGTACTGACGATAAATTGTCAAAACAGTAATGTTATGATTACTTTAGCATTCTACAATGTCTGCGTTTAGCTCTCTACGAATACTTATAACATAGGTTATACGTTATAGATACTGGAATTGTACATGCTTTAATAAACGGCTTGCAGTGCATCAAGAATCAAAACTCTGTATTGTTGACCAGCGATCACAATCAATTCTGTCAGCTGTTTTCTCTGTAGAAGAAGAAAACTTGTAGGAACTGTATTGCCATTCATTTCCATTAACGTAGATAGTTTTGTGAGAAATGGTGATCCAATGACGTATGTAGTGTCACTTATTATTACCAATAGTACTAATAAGTGCTAATTGAAGCTTTCTTCAATTACATTATTTATTTCATTTGCAATATTAGGTAGGCAAAGAAAGATTTATAAGCATAAGGAAAAGTTTTATTAGAACATACTACATGTTTCGATAGAACGTTGGTCTGAAGAAGACAGTCAAATGTTCTGTCGAAACATGTAACATGTTCCACCATCAATAAAATTTTCTTTATGCTTATAAATCCGCCTAATATTATATTAGCAGAAAGCGCTTCCTTGTTCAAGTGTTTAAGTTGCAATCATATAGTTTCTGTAGGTAAAGGCTTTTGAGGTTACTTATTACGGTTGACTAGTTAAAACTGTAATTCTGTTTTACATGTACTTTACATTATTTCCATGAAATAACGTATTTTTAAGCATGCTTTAAATTACCTGAAGGTTATTTCCTGTAAACAGTTATCATTGTTAGATTGATATTTTAATTTGAACAAGAAATGCTACTTTATTTGTTCAGTTACTTCATATTTCCCGCTAGCATAAAATACCCACGCTCTGCTGCGGGATTTTAAGGTCCCTTCGTGATTCACAGAGGCCTCAACGTACCAGACAAGCGACTCCATTACCTTTATTACTTCTATAGCTACCCCAATGCATCAATTCTTTAATTGATTTGTCTGTTGCCATTTCCCGAACTTAATTCAATTCAATTCTTTTGAAAGCAAATAGTTTTAAGTTAGCTTCTCAAATTCTTTTTTTTTCTTCCTGTGTTTTTATTTGAATTATTTTCATTCTGTGAATTCTTCAGTATTCTCTGATTCGTATTTCTTTTCCCGTTGTTTGTTGCCCTTTTCCAAACTAAATTCAGTTCAACTTTTGTTTTAAATTCTCAAATTTGTATTTTTCTTTCCTTGTTGTGTTGAAAAAGAGTATTTGACAGAAAACCTCCACATATTATTCATTCAGAAAGTGAGAATTAGGAAAAAAAAATATTATACTTTTTTATAGACCTTCAGGAAGAAGAATTATGAAGCTTAAGGGCTATAGGACAAAATTATATGGCAAAAATTAACCAATTTTTTCTCTAGTCAAATCTAAAAAGTTTTACCAAGGTGTAACCCTCAAAATCCCCTAAGTATGGGTGCAGAGTTTAAGGTTAAGGTTCTTTCCTCTTGGAGCTATGACGGTCACACACCTCACAGGCTTTTTTATTATTACAGATTGCAATCAGTTTATTTCATACTAAGTTTTGTCCTATATAGAGAGATAACCCTAATTGTAACCATGCCAGAGAATATATCGTACTCACTGACGCTTCTTAGAGTAAGGTGTTGTCGATTACAGCCACAAATCAACAATTCGCTCTTGTCATTTAGGCCCATGCAGATTTGCATCGCTTGTTAGTTTCTTTTTCCAGTTTGTTTAGAGGGAAGCATTGCTCTATGTTTTCGTTTCTAGATATAAGGACTGGACAGTTTCTAGATATAAGGACTGGTCAGTTTGAGTTTATCAATGAAAGACAGATTTATATTACTTTTGTGACTTTTAATTTCTGTATTTCTTCAATGCACATGAATAATAACAGTGCAAGTTCAGAATAACAAGTTCTTGTTATTCAGATTATTTCAGTTTTTGTTCCATTGGTTTGCAACTCTTGGATAAAAATAGTTAAAGTTCTTATTTTTGTTTCAACGTTTCATTTAACGTCCATGACATGGTTCATATGTTATAACGCAATTTTTGGATTAAATGATTATTTTATTTAATATATTGCATTTATTGTCTTTAGTTTTTATGATCATACAAATGACATATTCTGTTTTAAATATAGAGATGTATATTATTTCAACTTTTTAATGATTTTTTCTGATTTTATATTTCGATTTTTGGTTGTCGTAACCAAGAATCACGATTGGTCACACTAAAATTTGATGTTTCTGTTTGTTCGTAATTAAGCACAAAGCTACACAATGAGCCATCTGTGCTCTGCCCACCACGGGTATCGAAACCCGGATTCTAGCGTTGTAAGTCCGCAGACATACCGCTGTGCCACTGGGGGGAACAAATTTGATTTGAAAGAAATACTTAATTTCAAGGATGAGCTAAGAAAAAAGAGGGGAAACTGGTAAATGTTTAAATCATAATTACATTGCCTGTAGTTTAAAATTTTGTCTTTGTAATTCAAACATCAACACTCACTATGGGTCTAGTTTGAACCATCAAACACATTATTGAACTTTGACAAACCTAGATAGCAGCTAATATGAATTGTCCCTGTTTTCGTATTTGTATGTTGGTGTTGGTGTCCACCAATTCCTTGTGAATTTGCCAGTCTGTCAGTCATGTGAGAAGACTGAACTGTCATGTGAAGTTGCCAACCTGTCAATCATGTGAGAAGACTGAACTGTCATGTGAAGTTGCCAACCTGTCAATCATGTGAGAAGACTGAACTGTCATGTGAAGTGGCCAACCTGTCAATCATGTGAGAATACTGAAGTGTCATGTGGAGTTGCCAGCCTGTCAGTCATGTGAGAATACTGAAGTGTCATGTGAAGTTGCCAGCCTGTCAGTCATGTGAGAATACTGAACTGTCATGTGAAGTTGCCAACCTGACAATCAAGTGAGAAGACTGAACTATCACAATATGTATTTATTGATCGGCTATTGAGATTATGCATTGTTGATGTTGGTTTTTGCCTAAAAGCTATTTCTAATTATCTTGTGCAGAAAGTACAGCTGACCTGGGAAAAATTCTCAGGAACAGTTTCATTCGCAGCTTTCACCATCTGATCATACAGAATGATCTTCAGTGTAATCTTGTTTTGTTTTTACCACTCGGCAATGTTCAGCTTACCAACTTCTAGTTTCATTAAACTTTTTATTTTATTTCATATCAGGTTTTCTTTATGACAACCAATCTCCTAGGATAAGTAATAAGATTCTGTTATTGTACTATCGTGTGTGTCTTCCATCTAAACTCACTAATAATGTAGTTATCAGCCAAATCCTTCGAAACTTCTGTTATGCGGCTAAGCTCACCTGCGAGATATTCGTTTCTACTAGGATTACTACAGTACATATAAGGTTCATATGGATCGTTATTGGCTGAGTCTTTCAGGTCAATTTACGAAATGTCTTTTACATTACTACCAAGTCAGGAAGTGAAATAATATATATTCAAAACTTTTATTCTCGTTTACAAAACACGCTTTTATCTGAAAAACTGAGGGCTTTTTCAAAGACGAAGAGGTTTAGACGACACGAACCTTCCAAATGATGTAAATAAAAGAAAAATTACATATCAAGAGAAATTAATTGAAAAATTAGTAAAACAAAACAAATAAAGAACAATGCCTTATACCCCTAACATTGTCACTCAAAAACAGTAACATTTACTTAACAATACTTAATGCTGCTATACATTAACAATAACTTTTATACAGGCCTAATGTTAACATTAATTTATTTAATCTAAATTTAGGTAAATAACTAATATTATGTGTTTAATATAGCTTAATTATAAACATATGTTTTACATATTAGTATTTTACGACATATTTGAACATTAATAATTAATGTTTAAAACGTTAATTGGCTGCTAACACGTTGCCGACTATCCTAACCCTTTTAAATTCATTTAGTTCAGTGGTCAGGAATGGTTAATAGTAACCTTAAAGTCCTTGTACATTGATAATCGTGCTTAAACACTTATAACTGCATTTTAACTAGGGGAATGGAGTAAACACCCCAATTCTAGGTCTGTTTTAAAGTAAAATAATGATTTAAGAGAGACTCGAGCGGTCTGCAAAGGGTAACATATAGCTAGTTACAAATGTATCTCTTTCTCCATAAAGAAAGATTACTTACGATAAAAGTGTTATAAAAGCGAGTCTTTCGCGAATGAAGGCTGGTCCTTTCGACAAAGTTACAAAGTAATTCTACTCTTTAAGTAGTTGGAGACGCGAGTCCTACGGTAAATTTAAAATCATACCTTTCAAGCAGTTACAGATGTGAGTCCTGAGGTAACTTCAAATCTTACTTTACAAGCAGTTACAGATCTGAGTCCTGCGGTAACTTGAAATCTTACTTTACAAGCAGTTACAGATGTGAGTCCTACGGTAATTTAAAATCATACCTTTCAAGCAGTTACAGATGTGAGTCCTGAGGTAACTTCAAATCTTACTTTACAAGCAGTTACAGATCTGAGTCCTGCGCGGTAATTTGAAATCTTATTTTTCAAGCAGTTACAGATGTGGGTCCTGCGGTAACTTTAAATCTTACTTTTCAAGCAGTTACAGATGTGAGTCCTGCGGTAACTTTAAATCTTACTTTTCAAGCAGTTACAGATGTGAGTCCTGAGATAACTTTAAATCTTACTTTTCAAGCAGTTACAGATGTGGGTCCTGCGGTAATTTGAAATCTTACTTTTCAAGCAGTTACAGATGTGGGTCCTGCGGTAACTTGAAATCTTACTTTTTAACGAGTTACATATGTGGGTCCTGCGGTAACTTGAAATCATACTTTACAAGCAGTTACATATGTGGGTCCTGCGGTAACTTGAAATCATACCTTACAAGCAGTTACAGATGTGGGTCCTGAGGTAACTTGAAATCTTACTTTTCAAGCAGTTAAAAATGTGGGTCCTGCTGTAACTTTAAATCTTATTTTTCAAGCAGTTACAGATGCGAGTCCTGCGGTAATCTCAGGTTTTGCTAATGTCCAACAATTATTCAAGGGAGTCTTCCACCAATTCAAATTGTCTAATTTTGTTCAGGTAATTATACAAGAGTGTACAATGTAATTCTCACAAGAAGGTTAGAAAATTCCAATCAGACTATTGATGTGTAACTTAGTATCATGACACCATGTTTGTCCAGTTGTTTCGTGGAATCTCAGACTATTGATGTGTAACTTACTATCATGACACCATGTTTGTCCAGTTGTTTTGTGGAATCTCAGAATATTGATGTGTAGCTTACTATCATGACACCATGTTTGTCCAGTTTTTTTCTTGGAATCTCAGACTTTTAATATGTAACTTAGTATGATGACACCATGTTTGTCCAGTTGTTTCTTGGAACCTCAGACTATTAATATGTAACTTAGTGTCATGAAAGCATGTCTGTCCAGTTGTTTTGTGGAATCTAAGATTATTAATGTGTAACTTAGTATAATGACAACATGTCCAGTTGTTTCGTGGAATCTAATATTATTGATGTGTAACTTAGTATCATGACACCATATTTGTCCAGTTGTTTCTTGGACTCTCAGACTATTAATATGTAACTTAGTATCATGACACCATGTTTGTCCAGTTTCTTCTTGGAATCTCAGACTATTAATATGTAACTTTGTTTCATGACACCATGTTTGTCCAGTTTTTTCTTGGAATCTCAGACTATTAGTATGTAACTTAGTATCGTGACACCATGTTTGTCGAGTTGTTTCTTGGAATCTCAGACTATTAATATGTAACTTAGTATCATGACACCATGTTTGTCCAGTTTTTTCTTGGAATCTCAGACTATTAGTATGTAACTTAGTATCGTGACACCATGTTTGTCCAGTTGTTTCTTGGAATCTCAGACTATTAACATGTAACTTAGTATCATGACACCATGTTTGTCCAGTTTTTCTTGGAATCTCAGACTATTTGGAATGTAACTTAGTATCGTGACACCATGTTTGTCCAGTTGTTTCTTGGAATCTCAGACTATTAATATGTAACTTAGACACCATGTTTGTCCAGTTGTTTTGTGAAATCCTCAAGGAAAGAAAAACATTTATTTTACAATTACTGTGTATTAAACTAGTTACCTTAAAAGCATGGACCTCAATTTTTTACTGTCCACCAGAAAATTGAATACACGTGCGTTTTCCTTACATAGAAACCATTTTCGTATCATTCGAAGTTTCTCTAACGTTGTAATATGATACAGTTTTGAATGGTACATTTTTTTCAGATTTAATTCGTTTTCGTTTCTGTTTTATCAACGGAAACGTGAAACTACTCCTGCTACAGGACGAGGATAACATACGTCGAGAGACATTCACGATAACGACATCTTTATACTTTGTACAAAGCGTTAGATCCAATTTTATATATTATATATTAATATTTCAACTGCTAAAAATGAGTTTCCTGATTTTTTATGGGAAAAATATTGACTTAAATAATTATTTCTTTATGAAAAATTAAAGAACCCTTATCGAATCTTGTTTTTTCTGGGTGTCACTGTAAAAAAAAATCTGTTTTAGTTGGGTTACAACTATAGCATTTATAACCAAAAGATTAAAGCAACCATCTGAAATACCTTTCTTACACATATATACATAATCCAGTTATTTTATTTTATTTTTTCTTTCTGTATTTTTGTTTTCACATCCGAAGCACTTTTAAACTACTTTATCAGTTAATAATTAACCACATTTGATGCACAGTTTGAAACAGCTAATTAGGTTGTTTTGCAAACTCCTTATATGCGAAATAGCTGTTTCCATCCGCTTGTAAGAAGTAATTATATGCCTATGTTGTTGATCTTCCAACTATCACAATGATTCCTACTATATGTGTTTAAACGTTCTTTTACATCCATTCTGACATTACGAAAGTTTCTCGGTGCTGCAAACGTATTACTGTTTAATATTCCAACTGCTAAAAAATGAGTATTCTGATTTTTTTATGGGAAAGCTACTAACTTAAAGGATTATTTCTTTATGAAAAATTGAAGAACCCTTGTCGAACCTTATCTTTTCTGGGTGTCAGTGTAAAAGATTTCTATTTTAGTTGGGTTACAGAAAATTTGCTCTCTGAGATTAAATTAGTAGAGCAGAAAAGTTATTACTGAAAGAAACTAATTAACGCGTTTAATACCATTTAGCGAATTCTGTTAAAAGCGTGCTGCGCTGTGTATCAGAAGGTCCAAGGCTCGAACCACGATATACCTATGAATACGCCTAAGATTTTCAGCAGTGGAGGTATCATAACTATAACAGTCAATCGTAATATACGGTTTAAAGTTGATGTAAATGAGGCTGATAGTTGGCTGCCCATCCTCTGACTTACGGTTTTAAACTAAAGAGGGCTGTACTTGAACCACGGGTTTTCTGACATGGCGGTATACCTTATATATAACGAAAGCTAAACAATAAATAAATATATATATATACAATTCAAATTTCATCGCTCAAGCTATTCACCACATTAGCAATCTTCCTTAATTAGATATAGGCATTATCAGCCATTCATCAGTCTTCATTATTTAAATCTAAGTATTATCAGCCACTCACCAGTCTCTATTATTTACATCTAAGTATTATCATCCATTCATCAGTCTCCATTATTTGAATATAGGTATTATCAGGCACTCAATTGTATCATTATTTAAGTATAGGTATTATCAGCCATTCACCAGTTTCCATTATTTAAATAAAGTTACTGTCATTCATTTATCAATATCCATTATTTAAATCTAGATATTATCAGACATTGAACAGTCTCTATTATTTAAATAAAGTTATTATCATTCATTCATCAATTTCCATTATTTAAATCTAGGTATTATCAGACATTGAACAGTCTCCATTATTTGAATATATAGGTATTTTCAGCCACTCAGTTGTATCATTATTTAAATCTAGGTATAATCAGCCATTCAACAGTCTCCATTATTTAAATCTAAATATCAAAACTAATGACGTAATAAGAATTCAAGCTGATAACAGTAAGAGACTAATCAGCAGTTATTCAAAATGATACAATTAATAATCACATCCGCAGAAGAAATAAACAAACATTCGTTCTGTTATAACAGTCTCATGTGCACTAAAATATTCATTCATAGGTGAATTAAGTAACATGTGCACTAAGATATCCAGTCATAGGTGAATTAAGTAACATGAGCACTAAAATATATAGTCATAACCAAATTAAGTAATATGTGCACTAAAATATCCAGTCATAGCCGAATTAAGTCACATGTGCACTAAAATATGCAGTCATGGGTGAATTAAGTAAAATGTGCACTAAAATATCTTGTCATAGCCAAATTAAGTAATATGTGCACTAAAGTAGCAAGTAATAGTTGAATTAAGTAACATGTGCACTAAAATATCCACTCATAGCCGAATTTAATAACGTGTGCACTAAGCTATCCAGTCATAGGTGAATTAAGTAACAGGTGCACTAAATTATCCAGTCATAGGGAAATTTAGTAACATGTGCACAAAAAGATCCAATCATAGGTGAATTAAGTAGCATGTGCACTAAGATATCCAGTAATAGGTAAATTAAGTAACATGAGTGCTAAAGTATCTAGTCATAGCCAAATTAAGTAATATGTGCATTAAAATACCTATTCATAGCTTAATTAAGTAGCATGTGCACTAAGATATCCAGTCATAGCCGAATTAAATAACGTGTGCACTAAGGATATCCAGTCATACCGAATTAAGTATCGTGTGCACTAAAATATTCAGTAATAGGTGAATTAAGTAACCTGAGTGTGAAAATATCCAGTCATAGCCTAATTAAGTAACATTTGCACTAAGACATCCAGTCGTTGTCGAATTAATTAAAGTGTGCACTAAAATATCCACTCATAGGTGAATTAAGTAACATGAGCATTAATATCTATTAATAGCCTAATTAAGTAACAGGTGCACTAAGATATCCAGTCATAGGTGAATTAAGCTGATATCGGTGGTAGATTTCTTACACTAGAATAGTTCATTTAAACAGACATGGCAGAACACGTTTGAGATAATAAAAGAGCCTCAATTCGAATGAAGTGACTCTTCTAAGCTGACACAGAGAACAATGTCATCTACTCTACATCACATTCCAGTTGATATAGACAAGAAAATCATTTGGCCTTGAAAAAAATTTACACCACATATATGTAACAGCTTCATCTGCGCTTGAAGAACGTATTCAATCTTATGCAGGTAATAATCTCAAAATCACTTGAAAAACACTTTTCACCCCATATAAGTAATGGGCTATCCGTAGTAAATGTTCACCTTTTGGCATATATGAACATATCCTCACCCAATCTAAAGTATTTTCAAGTTGACATTAGTAATAATCTCATCCTCACTGAAAGAAAGTGTTGAAGATATGTGTAAAAGCCTAATTTACACTAGAAGCAACTGTTCGTTATATAAGTCTCATCCACTTTACAAGAAAACATGCTAATACAGTTTTGTTTGTTTGTCTGTTTGTAGTTAAACACAGAGCTACACAATGGACTATCAATGCTGTGCCCACCACGGGTATCGAAAACGGTTTTAAGCGTTATAAGCCTTCAGACTTGTGCTACTTGTGGGGGGGGGCTAATAGAAGTAAGAGCGTCATACACATAAGAATGAATATTGGCTAATTTAAGTAACACTCTCATTCAATAAGTAAAGTGATAATCACATTTAACACATTTGAGGAGATTCTCATCTGTATTCGAAGAAAATGTTTAAGCTAATATATAAAACAAACTTGTTCGTACTTGTTCAAACATTTATGAGTATTAGCCTCATCAACATTAGAAGAACACATTTAAGATGATAAGAGCCTCACCTACTTTAGATAACCACATTATAATTGAGTCTCAGCCACACTAGTGTAATCTACTACATACGTATAAAGTCAAAATTATATAAATAATAACCTCATACTTGTCCTGAAACACATTTATGTTAGTAGAGGGAAACAGCCTCAACGAGATTGAAACATCATACACTCTCACTTGTTATGAAGCACATTCATGTTATTATAGGAAACTGGCTCAACCAGATTGAAATACCAGACACTCTCAATTGTCCTGAAACACGTTGATGTTATTATAGGAAACAGCCTCAACGAGATTGAAACATCATATACTCTTAGTTGTTATGAAACAAATTGATGTTATTATAGGAAACTGGTTCAACCAGATTGAAATATCATACATTCTCACTTGTTATGAAGCATACTGATGTTATTATAGTGTTACGTCTCTGCTCGTTCGATAATTTCCGGTAGAAATTCTTCCCGAGAAACTTCAGCAATACAAGTCCTTTCTTAAATAAAACTAGTTTATTCTTTCTCAATACAACTTTGCAATACACTTAATTTCCACAGTCACTTAAACACACGCTATAATTCTCAACGAACGATTCACGCACTTTACTTACTACCGCGCTTGACTCAATTGTCCGTCTATATCCTAAATCTCTCTGTCCGCTATTCAATTCCGATTAATTGTCTGGCACACTTATATACAAGAATAGAGGGCGCTTAGCAAATACTGAATTATTCG
>NW_013666085.1:114057-116730 GCF_000517525.1 Limulus polyphemus
ACACTCTCACTTATTATGAAGCACATTGGTGTTATTATAGGAAAATGGCTCAACCAGATTGAAATATCATACACTCTCACTTGTTCTGAAACACACTGATGTTATTATAGGAAACAGGCTCAACCAGATTGAAATATCTAAACTCTCACTTGTTCTGAAACACACTGATGTTATTATAGGAAACAGGCTCAACTAGATTGAAATATCATACACTCTCACTTGTTCTGAAACACATTGATGTTATTATAGGAAACAGCCTCGACGAGATTGAAACATCATACACTCTCACTTGTTATGAAGCACATTGATGGTATTATAGGAAACAGTCTCAACCAGATTGAAATATCATACACTCTCACTCATTATGAAGCACATTGATGCTATTATAGGAAACAGCTTCAACCAGATTAAAACATCATACATTCTCACTTATTGAAGCACTTTGATGTTATTATAGGAAACAGTCTCAACCAGATTGAAATATCATACATTCTCATTTGTTATGAATCACACTGATGCTATTATAGGAAACAGTTTCAACCAGATTGAAATATCATACACTCTCACTTGTTCTAAAGCACATTGATGTTATTATAGGAAACAGCTTCAATCAAACTGAAATATCAAACACTCTGACTTCTTCTGAAACACACTATTATAAAAAGTATAGAAAATCGAATAAGCTGCACAATGAAAAAAATAACTTGTGAACCTTGTTTTAATCTTGTTTCTTATACTACTGCAAGTTTGTGAATGTATGCTTATGAAATATTGATTCAAATGTCTTTTACTACTTGCAACAACTGAGCCGTTTGGTTGTCGTTTGACGGTCTTAGTTTCATATAATACTGTAAAACCTTAATGATATTAATAATTAACCCGTGATTACATGTGTTTCATTGGCCTGTTTTCCATACAGGTATTTTTTCATCTCATTTTCTGCGTGTTTGAGACTTGGTATCAATATATTGTTTGAAGATGTACTCCCCTCGAAATAGGTTTCCAGTCTGAGATAATGACATTACATAATGCTTAAGAATTAGCTTGTACCTTTCCGCAGTCAGTGTGGCATCACTTTCATGTAGGTCTCCAGCATCGATGGGTAAGATACTGCCCACGAGTTTATTGTATGCTTTGAATCAAATTTATATGTTGACTGTGATGTAGTTCTCCTTTCTGACTTCAAACAAATTATCGTTTTTTTAACATCCTACGGTTTCCGATTTGATGCTTATTTCAACCGATTAGTTTCGTTATCCCTTTAAAGTAGTAGTTTTTGAGCAGATAAACGTCAATTGAGGTCACTTAGGACTAAATAATATCTTACTTTCTGGAGATAACAATGAGACTTAAACTTATAGCTAGATCATTCGTAGGATTTCTACTAGACTGTCTCGTGTCACGAAAAGACTGGGTTATTTTTTTTTTTTACTACCAACATTTATAGTTTCTCGTACCGTCTTCCGAGTTTTAAATAACTTTTACTGTAACGTGAAATTTCTCTTTAATCATTCACGTGTAGTAATTTTCACCATACAGAATTGTTATTTTCTGGGAATAGTATCTGCCTATAACTTTAAGTGAATCATGCTGGTGTGGTGCCTAATTATTTGAATGACAACCAACCACAGCGTAAATTATCATTATGTGAGAGTATTCCGGTGTATTACAATTAGGTACCATACAATACAGTTCAAAATTGTAGATAATAGCCTTACCAACACAAGAAAAATGTATTCTGACTGAAACACGATTCACATTAGAAAACCGTATTCAAACTAATAATGATAACAAATTCACTCATTCGTAATGGAAGAATGCATTCAACCAGTCATACTTAACACTAAAATAACACACTTAACAATAATACTTTCTGCATTTTATGTTTAATTACTAGGTACTAATTACTAACTTGGTTTGTATCTTACATTTCCTGATAATCTATTCTTGTTGTCAGGGAAGAAGTTTTGGGAAGAGCTGTATCTGTTAAGGTAGTGGCTATATTCAATTAATATTTGCAGAATGATAGTGTATCCCTTATTGTCCATGATTGTAATTGCATTACCTTTATCTGTTGGTAGAACTGTGGTGGTGTTGTCTTTAAGTTTTGTTTTCTGTTAAGATGGTATTGTAGTAGGGTTTAGATTTCATGGCTTCCTGGCCAGATGACATTATTTGGATTTTGAATTCTTCATCTTCTTCTTGTGATAGGATGTAATTTTTTCTGGGCGTGTATTATGGCGAAATAAAGTCCTTTATTGAACCCACGTGTTTCACGTTGTCCTCGCTTAGTTAAGTTTGCTACTATGCGCTTAGGTCTGTCTGTTGTCTTCTTGTGTTGAGAATCGATTACTAAATACAGTTTATACGATTTTCCTGAAAACGGGAATGTGTGTGTGTTGGTAAGAAGTTAGAACAGTCTTGATAAAGTCTACATTGTTAGTAGGCTTTACTACATATCTATACCGTCTGATTCTGATAAAACTGATGTCTTGATAAAGTCTACATTGTTAGCAGTCTCTACTACATATCTATACCGTCTGTTTCTGATATAAATGGATATCTTGATAAAGTCTACATTGTTAGCAGTCTCTACTACATATCTATACCGTCTGTTTCTGATATAAATGGATATCTTGATAAAGTCTACATTGTTAGCAGTCTCTACTACAT
>NW_013666085.1:117766-125202 GCF_000517525.1 Limulus polyphemus
CATTGTTAGCAGTCTCTACTACATATCTATACCGTCTGTTTCTGATATAAATGGATACCTCGATAAAGTCTATATTGTTAGCAGTCTCTACTATATATCTATACCGTCTGTTTCTGATATAAATGGATACCTCGATAAAGTCTATATTGTTAGCAGCCTCTACTATATATCTATACTGTCTGTTTCTGATATAAATGGATATCTCGATAAAGTCTATATTGTTAGCCGTCTCTACTATATATCTATACTGTCTGTTTCTGATATAAATGGATATCTCGATAAAGTCTATAATGTTAGCAGTCTTTACTACATATCTATACCATCTGTTTCTGATATAAATGGATATCTCGATAAAGTCTATATTGTTAGCCGTCTCTACTATATATCTATACTGTCTGTTTCTGATATAAATGGATATCTCGATAAAGTCTATAATGTTAGCAGTCTTTACAACATATCTGTTGCGTCTGTTTGTAATATAAATCATGAAAGTTATTCTGTATTTTGTGTTTATTGATAAGATGATATCTGATCCTGTCCTGTAGCATGACTTTATTAGTTTACCGAGTTAGTCTTTGACATCTTGAGTGTCGCTGGTTCGAATCCCCGTACCTCCAAACACGCTCGCTCTTTTAGCCGTGGGAGCGTTATAATGTGTCGGTCAATCCCATTATTCGTTGATAAAAGAGTAGCCCAAGAGTTTTCGGTGGGTGGTGATGACTAGCTGCCTTCCCTCTAGTCGTTCACTGCTAAATTAGGGACTGCTAGGGCAAATAACACTCGTGTGGCTTTGCGCGAAATTCAAAACAAACTTTGACATATTGGGATGTTGACAGGTAATTTAACCTGTAGTCTTTTAGGAATTACGTTATGCTGTTTACATTTATGGAGGATAGCAAGTCTGTTATCTACTTTACATAATTAAAGTTACACTTTTTAATACTTAAATATCATTACATTCATTTTTTTCTTTTATTTATTTTTACCGTATTTGATAAACGTAAGGCACAGCTTTAATGTTCTCACTCATCTTTTTACCCCTGTTCATGTAAGAATTTTATCAGAAGTATAGTTGAATTTACTTATATTGTTCTTGTTGTTTATGTTCATATATAAACTTCGTGCTAATAACCGGAACATAACCCTAACATATTTGTTTTTGATATATATATAACTGCTAACCAGGCCCAGCATTTCTTGCAAAATAACGCAGGTAACCACCTATAGAAGCAAAATATAAATAATATTAGGGATGAACTTATTTGAAAGGGTCACTATACATTAACAGGATATCAGTACACTTCTTATTTTTCCTTATTCGAGTACAGCTGTCGTGGGAGGTCAACAGGATATCAGTACCCTTCTAATGTTTCCTTATTCGAGTACAGCTGTCGTGGGAGGTCAACAGGATATCGGTACTCTTCTAATGTTTCCTTATTTGAGTACAGCTGTCGTGGAAGGTCAACAGGATATCAGTACTCTTCTAATGTGTACTCGAATAAGGAAACATAAGAAGAGTACTGATATCCTGTTGACCTCCCACGACAGCTGTACTCGAATAAGGAAAGCTGTCGTGGGAGGTCAACAGGATATCAGTACTCTTCTAATGTTTCCTTATTCGAGTAAGTCATCATGATCTCAGAACTGTTCTGATGTCCCTCTGTTCGAGTATACCTAATGTGGGTAGTCAATAGGATATTACAACTCTTCTTATGCTCCCGAGAGTTTATTATACACATCTCTGTGCTATCTGTTGCACTGAGACAATGAGGTTCTTTGAATCAAAACATAAAGATATCATTTCCACAGCTCCCAATGAAAGACTATTATAGAAACTATGTAAAATAACTAAACATTGTATGCAATGCACTATTACAATCACAGACTGTAAAATGAGCTTAATTTATTTTAATTTAATTTATTTTTAAGTGGATTTTTTTTCTGAATCACAACGAGCTAAACATTACACAATAGTATTGTCTTCTGGCTTCACTATTTTATCCTATCTAGAAATATGGTTACTGATAACTCATGTTTAGATTGAGTGTGTCAGTAATAGCATGGTTCTAGCTCTACCATAGATTTAATAGCATGGTTCTAGCTCTACCATAGTTTCAATAGTATGGTTCTAACTCTACCATAGTTTTAATAACATGGTTCTAGCTCTGCCATAGTTTTAATAACATGGTTCTAACGCTACAATAGTTTTAACAGCATAGTTCTAATTCAACAATAGTTTTGACAGCATGATTCTAATTCTGCCATAGTTCTAACTGCATGGTTCTAACTCTACCATAGTTTTAACTGCATGGTTCTAACTGTACCATAGATTTAATAAGATGATTCTAACTTTACAATAGTTTTTAATAGCATGGTTTTAATTGCATGGTTTTAATTGCATGGTTCTAATTTTACCATAGTTATAATTGCAGGGTTCTAACTGTATTATAGTTTTAATAGCATGGTTTTAACTCTACTATAGTTTTAATAGCTGGGTTCTAACTCTTCCATTGTTCTAATAGCATCGTTCTAACTCTACCATTTTTTTAATAGCATGGTTCTCACTCTACCATAGCCTTAAGTACATCCTATAGTTCTAATCAAACTTGAGTAGCTCAGCTCTGTAGTCATAGGTTTCACCCTGGAGAAGGAATATTCTGGTATAGAATATTGAATGATCTAGGAGGATTGTTTTCGGACTGTTATACAATATTATCAGTACCTACCTAAGGTGTTAAAAATATTAAAAGTAGGGCTTTTTAAAGATGATCTGACGGTTCATACAATGTGGTTATTTCCCATTATTGGTTTCACTGCACATACGTTTCGAACCACGTAACTTGTAACCATCTGGTGTATTACACTTACACCAGCATATGACAGAAGATCGATCTTTTCCTTGCTCTATACTCACATTACAGTGTTGGCATTTCCATGGTATGACAAGGTTGAGCATAGTTTGACTTATATTTGACTCGTGCAGTATGAAGTGAAGAATGTTGTTGAACGATATGTCTAATCAGAACAATTACATACCACAATCACTGAAGTCGCTATTAAACACTGTTAGCATTTCAATGTTTGTGGAGTATGTTGACTGATCTTGAACAAGTGGGAAAGTGATTTTTCATGTTGACACAACTTTTTCTAATCTTTAACTTAAGAGAATAACACATGATAAAATGATATCGGTCAAGTTATTAACCCTCGTGATATAGGTATTAACGTGCTTGCTGATGATATTCAAAGTAAACCAAGCCCTTTCGGAAAGTGGACTTTCTCTCATTGGAGGTAAATGAAAACTGACCATTGTAAGCAAGTTGATCAATTATGTAATCGACATGTTAGAATGAGACACCATGAGGCTCTGGGAATGTGACCTAAAATGTGGTTTGTCACAACTTTTGCGCAAAGCTACTGTAGAGTTTGTTTGTTTTGAATTTCGCGCAAAGCCACACGAGGGCTATATTCGCATTATAAAGCCCTCTCGGTCGAATGGGCGAGCAAGTTTGGTGAGAGGGGGATTCGAACCCGCCAGACTCAGATTTCGAGTCGAGATTCCTAACCACCTGGCCATGTCAGACTCAGCTACTCTAGTAGTGTCTATGCTAGCCGTCCCTAATTTCGTACTGATAGACTAGAGAGAAGACAGTTAGTAAATACCACCCACCACCAGCCCTTGGGCTATTCTTTACCAACTAATAGTGGGAATAAACGTCACATTATAACTGAAAGGGCGAGCATGTTCGGTGACGGGGATTCAAATCTGTGACCCGCATATTACGAGTCGAGCCCCCTAACCACCAGGCCAAGCCATGCCTAACATAAAATGTGGAAAAATCACCGTGTGTGTGTGCGATATGTAAGTTATGGAAAACAAAGAGAAAAAGTAGTGTTGAAATAAAAATGGTTTACAGGAATATGTATTTGTGCAGCGTAGAAAAAATTATGATACAGAAATAAAAATAATTTCAGTTAATTAATAAGAGTTAGAATATTATTAATGCAATAATAAATAAACATTGTTTAAAATTAGAGGACATTATAATTTTATATAGTAAATATTTTTTAGAAATATTGTATTGTTTATATAGAGCTGGATCCTGATATTCTGAGCCAGGTTGATTATTTTAGATCGGACAATATTTGTTCCGTAGTTTTTGTAATTCACCTAATCTCTAACTATTGGCTCTGTGTTTATTATGAGATCTTTATAGTTCAATGTTATTGAATTTGCTTGTCAAATTTCTTCAATATTTTTGAAATTATAAATCAAACATATTTTTCTACAGTTGGTAAATCTGAACGTATATTATATCAAGCTTTTGAAGAGGGTACTATGCCTACAGCTCTCCAGCGATATGTCTGCAGACTTATACTGCTAGAAACCGGGTTTCGATACTCGTGGTGGGCGGATCACAGATAGCCTTTTGTGTAACTTTGTGCTTAATAAAAAACACCAACTATGCCTGGATGTTACTGAATGGATCGTATGTATGTCATCAATAGTAAATAGTACTTTGTAAGACGTTTAGGAAGAAAGAACATTTGAGGAAAAAGTGTCTCACCTTACTCTTAAAAGAAAGGATGACATCTGTGGCCATTGATAAAGTTTCCTTGCCACATACCTTTTAATTTGTTCTATTTAATACTTTCGAACTGATCTTTTACTGCAGTGAAGCCTATATCTCCCAAATCTGTGAATGGATGAAGTGAAGTTAAAAGGTTTTAATAAGCTGCGTCAGTGGAGTGTTTAGGTACAGCAGCTGTGTTCACAGTTTGACACCTGATATAGTCTTTGGGCACAGTTTATATTCGTAGGTGTTACTTAAGTTGACTTGTGCTGACTTAGCCTGAATTAAAAGTGTTTCTTTAATCCAGGAATAAAATATCAATCACTTTAAACGTTAACACAGAAGAGTAGTACCTAGTGACCATCTACCTTTAAAATTGTTAGAAAAGTTTCCAAATACCATATACCACGATGGCCACCCCCAAAAAAATTAGGAACATTAATTGTTGGTAGATTTAGCGTATAATTTTGACCAATTATATTCCCCAAAGTGTTCATACAATTTATGCAAGACAACACAGGAACACTCATTATAATATCCTGTTTGTATTCTCTCGAAGTTTTCAGGTCCTAAATCTTTAGCTCAGTCGCTGCACTACACTACCAAACGAGTTCTCCATGTGATATCCTAAACTTTATTTTCGATTGAGATAGTCACATGTAAAATATCATATTATTTGTATTACTATCAAATGTCATATGTTTCTATCGAAACTACGCTATAATGTTTTATGAAAATAATATACCCGTAGAAGTAAATAACTTTATTTATGCTATGGAACCTTTTACTCAATTCTATACAGCCAAGTGGTTGTTATTTTTTATTTTCAGTAGTAACATAAAATTTCGAAATTTATTCGAACTCACGGATTCTTCAGACTTGCCGACCATTATTTTTATAATTCTGGGATCGTGCATGTCGTTATCGACATGCAGCACAGCAAAGATCTGTTAGCTCCTTCAAGAGTTCTCGTGAAGTACGAGTTAAAGACGTGACCGAGAACATACTTCGATCTAGAATCTGTCTCGCCTGTAGGGACGACTCCTCTTGACAAACACTCACATCTCGGAGTCTTGGGGTTGATAATTTGAGAAAGGAGCACGTTCGATGTCATTTAAGAATGGAATTTCATCTGTAAACTTAACTTAGGCACCGCTTTTCCTATTATCTGGAAAGTGATCAAATCTGTCTTTTGCTTGATATCAAACGATCGGTTCTAATGAAGAAAGATCTCTTGTAAAACCAAAGAAAATTGCAATCTGTTATAAGATAAACTTGAAAATTGTTGGCATCTTGCAAGATGAGTGATACGGGATTGATAATGAATTCAGTAGTGTTTAGAATCTATGGGAACACGTGTAAGATAACATATTCTTAAAAATACAAAACTCCAAGTTTTTTAGGCTAAAAAACTATAAAAAGGAATGACTCAGAGACAGTTTAAGGTAGCATACAAAAATAATAATTGCGTTTTTCTTCAAAAATACATCAGTTAAAAAAAACACCACCATTTAAAAACTATTTTCTATATATTTCGAATTCGAAGCCTTATTCTTCGAGGGAATTGGCTACATTGAACGAACGCTTTACCAATACTGATGTGGAAGGTATATATCTATACAAGATTCAGCTGTCATACACAAAAATGGCTGAAGGTAATCTTATGCTAATGTCATCGAAGCAATTCACCAGTAGCCTGCTCGATGACAAACGGCATTTGGAGATCTCATCAAAATACAGATTTTATGCTGAAAATGTTTTTCGTTCAATATGATACATGAAGAGATTACAGTTTAGATAATAATCTGAGTTTGTAAATACATAAAAACATATGAACTTTTATCTGGAAAATAACATTTAAAATAACACCAAACTGTTGATTATTATAAGGTGATAAAATGTCTAATAACAAATAAAACAATTCGTCCGTTTTAAACACATTTTCGATATAAATAACAGACATAACTTTTTAAACAAACATTTTGTTTATAACAAAAAGAATGCTATTAAACAAATTATCTGTATAAGCAAATATTAGAAACTGTTTGAAATAAACCTTTTGTTTTAGTAAATGTAAAAGCAAAAAATCAATAGGTTTTTGTACTTAAGTTGAAAGTGCTAACACAGTTTCAATATTTTACATGTATTAAATAACCTGAAAAAATCTGAGGGTACTAAAAAAAACTGTTATCATATGGATAACAACAGTGTCTCCTGATGATGGTTAACTTTGAAATATTGGTGAGCAATCACTACTATAGCTGGAAATTAATAATACATTATTTTATGAGTAAGTATATGAGATTAGTAAGAACAAATTAACAGTCGATCTTCAGTAATTAAGAAAAATTAATAACAATTTATTATTCTCTAATATATAGAAACTAACAAAACATCTTAACATTTCATTGGCGATGGAAAAGAATGAAAGTTGGGGATGATGAAAACTCATTATAACGTTCATATTTTTCATCTTTAGGTCTGAGAATAATGATAAAGCTCCATTACCTGATGAGTAAGAGATAACCAAAAACATTGACCAGGAAAGATAGAAAATGTAACGAAACTTTCGTAGTTCAACATAATTGTTAACCTGTTAAAGGTAGAGCGTCCAGTATTAACTGGGTAATTGTTGGTTTAATATTGTTACAGAGAAATATCTCGTGGGTCATGTTTATCCTACAAGAGTTGAAAATGAAATACAAAATTTAAATATTTCAGAGACAAACCTAATGTGAATAGTTGTGATAACAATATTGAAGTATTTTATGAATAAGTATTAAACTGTAAAATTCGGAGAATAGAAACGAAACTCTAGTATTTCAGGTTAAAGTTGGCGAGAAGAACTTGGAGAGTCGTAAA
>NW_013666085.1:125855-129471 GCF_000517525.1 Limulus polyphemus
TCTACAAAATCATAGTATTTCATAGACACTCTACAAAATCATAGTATTTCATAGACATTCTACAAAATCATAGTATTTCATAGACACTCTACAAAATCATAGTATTTCATAGACATTCTACAAAATCATAGTATTTCATAGACACTCTACAAAATCACAGTACTTCATAGACACTCTACAAAATCATAGTATTTCTAAAACACTCTACAAAATCTTAGTACTTCATGGACACTCTACAAATCACAGTATTTCATAGACACTCTACAAAATCATAGTACTTCATAGACACTCTTCAAAATCATAGTACTTCATAGACACTCTACAAAATCATAGTACTTCATAGACACTCTACAAAATCATAGTACTTCATAGACTCTCTACAAAATCATATTGTTCCCGAATATTCTAAGTTGAAACAGCTTTAGTTAATTATTCGTGTTCTTTGGTTCTTCAGGTGATTTTACGTGAAATACTTTGTGAAACAACTGTTTATACAGCAGAAAGAGGTTCTGACATTTGGAAAATACTTTCAGATTGAACTGTTTACATATTGCACAAAGCATATCTTGTTTTCATTCTATCAATTCTATTGTTAAACGATTTTCTGTAAACTACGTTTTTAGTTCGTTATCAGACCCTTGTAGAAACTATGCTTTTATAGCCACGTTTGTTTATTGTTATGAACAAATCTACAAAGTGGGCTATCTTTGATCTGCCCACAGCGTTGTAAGCCCTCACACATATGCGGAGCTGAACCACCGCATATATGGTAAAAAAGCATTTTGGTTGATAGCCTAATACATATTACTTTGTGTAAATATTGTTCCTAAGGTTGTAATGTACTTAGTTGTTTAGTTTTACTTACATTTTCGTATCAAATAAACAACTCAATATATACATATATATATATGTATGGTGAGGCTAAGGTAGAAAAGCTTTTAAATAAAGAAAAAACTGAAACAAAAATTTAAAATTAGAATCAAGTTAGATTCTAGTAGATAGGTGGATCAAAAACTGGCTTTCAAAATCTTTCAATAATTCACTAAAGTAATGTAAAACCATAGTTTTATACCGTACATCGATATAAGGATCGAAGCAGTGGTATTGAAACCTAAGGAATTACAACACTACAAAATATATTTTATTTGAATTTCTATGTCAGTTCTTATTACGAATACCTCAAGGACTGATATCTTTAGATCCTAGTATTATTTAGCAAATAGAAAAATCTAATCACTTGAAAGTAGTCTTTAAGCTAAAAGGCAGAAACAGGAATTTTTTCGTCTTCGTGCACAAATCTAACGAACAGAAAAGCTATATAACTTCGTATTATGCATTTTTCTCTAATACTGTTCTATTAATGGTATGTTGAAGATCTTGAAATACTTTATGACTCAGTACACATTCTCCAGTGTACACTATCCTGTATTATTGACAAAAGTAACTATAAGAAAAGAGGTTGAATACATGCCTTCTGTAGAGTGAGGATCGCTGAGCATTTCATACGTACATGTCAGGTTCCTCTATTCTTTAGAGATTCTCTTATGGAAAGAATAATATAATATACAGTGTTACTGATAGACATGCTACAGAATATTATTTTATGCCATTTATTAAAATTTTCTGTGCAGAATGTTTCCGATTCAGGACAGAATCAACAACAATTATTCATAATATCAACATCTTCAGCAGACGTTAGTGGAAGAACCTAATGTAATAACATCTCTTGCAGGTGTTTACGTGAATTCTGCAAGAAATTGTACTTCGTAGACAACATACAAGTATTAGTGGGGTAATTCAACAGTAGGTTGTCGTGGAATGATGTATCTAGTATTACCTACAAATGTTAATATGATGTTAGTATGGTAAATGAATGTTTTAAACATAAACCACGTATTCATGAGAACACTTCGTGATTAAAGTTGTTCTGGCCTGGACATTTCTGTATATATTATTCTTAGTCTCAAAACTGCTAGAAAATAAATTGTTTATGACACTGGAAATAAACTATGTTTGTTCTATTATATAACGTGTTTTTCTTTTCACTTTATAACCCTCTCGAATTTATTGCTTACATTCTTTAAAACATTTTATTAGTAACTCTTGAAAACTAAGAATTATTTGACATGGTGAAGTCAGTCTCATTTACTTTATAATATTCTTATGATCACATTAAAGTGAAGTAGGGATGACCTGTTGTGATCACATTATAGTAAAGAAGGGATGACCTGTTGTGATCACATTATAGTAAAGTAGGGATGGCCTGTTGTGATCACATTATAGTGAAGTAGTAATGACCTGTTGTGATCAAAGTAAAGTAGGGATGACCTGTTGTGATCAAAGTGAAGTACGGATGACCTGTTGTGATCACATTATAGTGAAGTAGTAATGACCTGTTGTGATCAAAGTAAAGTAGGGATGACCTGTTGTGATCAAAGTGAAGTACGGATGACCTGTTGTGATCACATTATAGTGAAGTAGGAATGACCTGTTGTGATCACATTATAGTGAAGTAGGAATGACCTGTGTGATCACATTATAGTGAAGTAGGGATGACCTGATGTGATCAAAGTGAAGTACGGATGATCTGTTGTGATCACATTATAGTGAAGTAGGAATGGCCTGTTGTGATCAAAGTGAAGTAGGGATGACCTGTTGTGATCAAAGTGAGGTGGTTACTTAAACTTGCTTACTAACGAGAAAAAGCAAATGCTTATACTTTTTATACCTTAATACCTGTAAATATATAAAAAAATTGTAACTTTTCGTTAGAAATAGTAAAAAAAAAAATTATCACTCACCGTAAAGATGAGTGTGTATTTAATTATGCAGACATTTTTTTAGACTATTTAATAAAATCTAACTAAATTTAAGTTATCACGAGAGTTTTATACTATATCCATATAAGCATAATTTCAACATCAGTTGGAATTTCTTTAACGATTTTTAAGTTTTTAGATTAATAATGTTTGAAATTTGAATCTTTAATCGTTTACTATTGCAGGATATGCTCGTAGCTGCTCTTATTGTCTTTGTCTAGATTTCGGAGTATAGGTTATATGTATTTTCTCACAGGAAATGTACTTTATTAAATCGTTTGCTCGGGGTTGATGGCACATAACACGAACAATGTTGAAGGTGGTTCCCTTTGCTCTGAAATTATTTCTTCCGTAGTATCCAATGACTGTTATTTTACACTATTACCAAACACTGCAATTTACATTTTAAGTAGTTACTGTGAAGGAAAGCAAGATATTTAAAAAAAACACACATATTGACAAAATTTTCACGTTGGTTTACACAGTACAATATCACAAAAAAAAACCATTGGAACTGTAGTGGGAAATGTTACAGGTATTTCGTTCAATGAGCTGGCTGTGATTCCTATTTCTGCTGCCATATTCTTTTCAAAACAGCTGTTGATTTTGAAGTGTAGTTGGAAGCTTATGCATTTCCGGCTTGTAAACCTTCGTCATTTAAAAATCCTTGTTTGTTATCATATTAAATGTACCAGGAGATATGCCCAGCTTTACTAGGAGGATTCTCTTTGGTAACCATAGCTTTGAATTAGTGGATAAGAGTCTGTTTGTTTGTTTATTTTGAATTTCGCGCAAAG
>NW_013666085.1:130450-133413 GCF_000517525.1 Limulus polyphemus
CGAACATGTTTGGTGGGGTGGGGATTTGAACCTGCGATCCTCAGATTGCAAGTCGAGCACCCTAACCACCTGGCCATGGTAGATAAGAACTTACCCCAGATTGACTGAGGGATTGGTTTCAGAGTACGTTTATTTTTGCTGTGTGAGTTATTCCACTTCTAAGATAACTACTCAGAGCTCCTGATTTTGTTGTAAGTTTTTCGAGTTATTTACTTCAAGAGAACTACTCAGAGCTCCGGATTTTTTTATTTTCGAGTTACTCCACTTCTAAGAGAGTTACTTATAGCTCCGGATTTTTTGTGTTATTTCTTTCGAGTTATTCCACTTCTAAGAGAACTACTCACAGCTCATGACTTTTTTTGTTATGTTTTCGAGTTATTCACCCTTGGTAGTTTCACTTACATTCTAGCAAAGTAAAACATATCACCCTTGGTAGTTTCACTTACATTCTAGCAAAGTGAAAAATATCACCCTTGGTAGTTTCACTTACATTCACGCTTTTATTTTTTATTGTGATGTCATGTAATGATTAGTAATATCATTGGTCATACATTCTCAAAGAAAGTGCCGTATACAATGTTGTATATGGTAACGCAGTTTTCAAATATTTTATCTAAAGTCTTCAAAAAAGATTTACTAATTTTATAAGTTTCACACGATCAACGAAGTTCATAAAAACTGGTATATCATCATAGAACCCTACTTAGATAGTTTTCGTAGTTTATGGCATGTACCATTAATCCCAGAAACAAATATGTATATATTTATAGGTATCATATGCACCACAGCATAATAGAAGTATAACAACAACTCAAACTCATAGGTTAACATATAAATCGTATCATATTTTTCAAGTACTATCATAACTAGGTGTAGCAAACAATATGTCACATCCCTGCTGTTGTTAAACAATACCTGCAGCTAGTTGTGGTTGTTCGAATATAAACAATTATTGAAACCTGACCTTGGGGTGGAAAGACAACCTATTTCCTGAAACTAACAATGCAGCCCCTATAATGATATTTTACAGAAGTTAGTTAAACTGTAGGAAACTAATAAGCTACCCATGGGCAAATTGTTCATAATAATAATAACGATATACACCAGGAATTCTCAAACTGTGGTACGTGGAGCTAATGTCGGTGTTACGCGAAAAGATTAATATAAAAATTATAAAATTTGTAATAAGCTCGATTTGAGCTTTCCGAGTACATATACACACTGCTCTATTTACTTCTGGACTCGTCCTTCGCATGTATAGACTAACCAGTGTGTTCTTCCATTCAAATCAACACTGCTCTCTTTACTTCTGGACTCGTCCTTCGCATGTATAGACTAACGAGTGTGTTCTTCCATTCAAATCAACACTGCTCTCTTTACTTCTGGACTCGTCCTTCGCATGTATAGACTAACAGTGTGTTCTTCCATTCAAATTGACAAAAATCACACCAGATATTTCAATTTATGCCAGAAAAAAAATCACATATTTCCCATTAATAGGTAAGTATTAAAAATATACATTTTTGCTATTGAGTATTTCGATTTATTTTAATTAGGCCCAGGTTTGTACTTCCAAAAATTGTTTAAACAAATATTGGTACACGAGCCAGAAAAGATTGAGAACCACTGATATACTGATTAAAATAGTTTTACTCCCGTACTAAATAAAAAACTCAACTAAAACGTCTTTTGCTCATATAAATGAATAAGAGAAAGTATTACCGCGCTTACATTGGATTAACAACTATCATATTATCAATATAACACGGAAATATTACATTTAAATTAAGTATGATATATATATATATATTGTGACAGTCTTACAAAACTGATGAAAAAGAATAATCTTAAAAAATAATAATAGTAATAGTGAGGTAAAACAGCCTCAATTATAAATTTATTAAAGTTTCTAATTTGACACTTACATTGATATATTTATGATCTATGAACTAAAATATTAATATTACTTAAAACATAATGTAACTTTCTATACATTATATATGATTGAAAAATAATGACATTTTAGTTTAGATTTGAAGAAACTCTACTATTACGAGAAGAAAATTCATAAATTATAAACGACAAAATTACTTCTGCAAAACAAATAATTAATCTTTTGTTCTTTTTAACCCTAAATTTATATAATCAGTTTCGTACCTGGAAGAGAGATTTATTATCAAAATGAAATTCAGTAAGATAATTATCATAAGCGTAATTGTTTAATTTAGGATAATTTAGAATAATCAAATCACAACTTAACTATAGATTAAGTGAAATAATTCAGAATTTGGGGTGATACCTTTCACGAACTCATTTTCTTAGAGATAAAGGCAAACTTCATTTTTTTTTCAACAGTGAAAATATAAATTTGAAAAATATAAAATTGTTCAAAATGTTACAATGAGTTTTGTAATATTGTCTATATAAATAAATAAAACGCACTTAAGAAACAGAACTTTAACAGAACTTTTAGTCCTAAACATATTAACAACTTATTGTATTCCTAACTTCGCTGTCTTTAACAATCAGCTTTATAAACAGCTATTAAGGAGTTCAATGAGAGAAACAAACTTCCCACTTTAGTTGCTCAGAGCTTATAACGCTAAAAATCGAGTTTGAGTACTCGCAGTTTTACTTCCCCATATAGTAACCTAAATAACAGGCTAAGGGTAGCTCTTTAGTTTGCTGACCTAAACTGTGCTGGTGAACCCTGAATAGACAAAACTGTAGTCCACAGCAGATGGTTCAGCCGATCAAGGAATGCATTAGACCTTTACGTCACAGATTCTCTTTTCAATTTCACCTCTGATGAAAAAAACAAATCTGTAATATATATATATATATATATATATTTATATACAGTTCATTGTTTAATTCCGTACTAACAATACACTGTTACGTATCTGCTCGTTTGTTAGCTTTCCGAGGATCTTCAGCGATACAAGTCTTTTCTTGATTAAACC